>NW_026248856.1:59118-98189 GCF_020740795.1 Apus apus | reverse complement strand
TGCCCAGCTGCCCGGGATGTCCCCAGCCCTGGCTCCAGGCTGGAACACTGCTGTCCCCTGTGCAGCCCAGGGGGGGAGGGCGCAAGGCTGGAGGGCAGCACGGGGAGGGGCCCCCGGCGTGCCCGGGTGAGGGATGCGCTGGCACCAGGGGCAGGGAGGGTCCCTGTCCGGGCTGCTGTGACGGGGCTGGGTCCCCGGCCGCTGCGCCCTGGGAGCCCCGATGCCAGCCTGGCTGGGGGGTGAGCCTGGGACAGGGCAGGGTGGGCAGCCCCTGCCCCCCGTGCCCACACTCTCACCCGGCCGCAGGGACTGGACCTCGGTCTTCTCGCAGGGCCCTGGCCCGGAGCTGGGAGCCGGGGAATCGCCGGTCTCCACCCAGGCCTCCTTGGGCGGGCGGGGGGGTCGATTGTCCACCATGCTGCAGGAGGGAGGAAAGGCATGAGGGGCATCCCTCGCCCCCCGGGCTGCCCTGCCAGGGGCTGAGGCAGGCGTGGTCACATTGAAGGGGCTCTTTGCTCCCAGCCTGTCCCAACACCGTCTTGCTAGCCACTGTGGGGGCCAGGCTGGGTGACAGAAGGTGCCCCAATGTCACCCCCCAAAGTCCCAGGTTGTCCCCTCCCCGGGCCCCCTCCAGCTGACCCGGAGCCCCACGGAGCCCTCCTTGCCCCGGGAGGACGGGACTGGCTCCCTCTTCCTCCTCCTCCCGCTCTGGGGCTCGGGCTCCTCTGTCCCGGGAGCAGCCCCCGTGCCGCGGGGACCCCTCTGTCCCCTGTCCCCTCGCTGCCGGCTGCTGCTGCTGCCCCCGGCTGTGGCCGGACACGCCGGAGCGCGGCCCCCGCACCTCAGCGCTCCGAGGCTCTTTCTTCTGAACACAGGATTCCGGGACAAGCCGCGGGATCCCCTCACTCTCTCGTTTCGATGCACGGGCACAGCGAGCAGCCTGCCGTGCGCTCAGCCGCGGCCACCGGACCGATACGGTTGTTACGACGCGCGGCCGCGTTCCAACGGCTGGGGCTGGAACCGGGGGGGCTGGGAACCGTGGAACGGGGGAGGGTTCCGTCCCCCCCTCGGGGGTCCCAGCGCGGGCCGTACGGCAGGAGCGGGAGCCCGGCCCTGGGAGGGGGGGATGTCGGCGGCGCCCCGAGGCGGTGCGGGCAGAGGGGCCGGGGTGCGGGGCCGGGCGGGACCGGGCGAGAGGCAGCGGGGCAGGCGATGGCGGCAGGGCCCGCCGGCTGCTCCGCTGCAGCGGATGGGCAGGCAGCGGGCACCGGGCTGGCACGGGGCGGCACCGGGAATGGCCCCGGGCTGGTATGGGGAGAGTCCTGGGGATGGCAGCAGGCTGGCACGGGGAGGGCACTGGGGATGGCCCCGCGCTGGCACGGGTGTGGTATCAGGGCTGTCCCTGGGGCTGTCCCCGGGGCTGTCACTGGGGCTGTCAGTGGCGCTGGCACCAGGGATGGCACCAGAGATGACCCAGCGAGTGCTGGGGAATGAGGCTGCATCCAGCTGGGTCCGGTGACCAGCGGTGTCCCCAGGGATCAGGACTGGGCCCAGTGCTATTCAACATCTTTATTGACCCCTGGATGTGGGGATTGAGTCCACCCTCAGTAAGTTCAGAGACGACATCAAGTTGGGGGGGAGCGTTGATCTGCCGGAGGGTGGGAAGAAGCTGCAGGGGGACCTGGACAGTTCTGGGCCTCTCACTTCAAGAAGGATATAAAGGTGCTGGAGCAGGTCCAGAGGAGAGCAACGAGGCTGGTGGAGGGACTAGAGAGAAAGTCTTAGAGGGCTTGGCTGGGGGAGCTGGGGTTGTTCAGCCTGGAGGAGACTTGGGGAGGGGGGAGACCTTATCACTCTCTACAACTACCTGAAGGGAGGTTGTGGTCACGTGGGGTCTGGGCTCTTCTCCCAGGCAACCAGTGACAGGACAAGACAGCATGGCCTGAAACTGCACCAGGGAAGCTTTAGGTTGGATATCAGGAAGTACTTCCTCATGGAGAGGGTGATCAGACATTGGAATGGGCTTCCCAGGAAAGTGATGGAGGCACTGTCCCTGTAGGTGGAAAGGCTGGAGGTGGCACTTAGTGCCATGGTCTGGAGATGTGGTGGTGTCAGATCACAGGCTGGACTCGATGACCTGGGGTTGGGGGGGCGTGGAGGGGGGTTTGGAGGGGTCCTGGGGTAGTCTTAGGGGGGAGTTATAGGGGAGATCGGGGGAGTGTTGGGGGAGTGTGGGGGACTGGGAGTTACAGGTACTTGGGAAGACAGCCGAGGAGGCAAGAAAGGTCAGAATTTAACCTTAAAAGGTAAAAAGTAAATGCCTAGAATGGAATGTGTAAACAGGGGCAGGAAATGTATATGGGAATTAGAAGCGTCGGATAGATTGTAAACCCTGGAGTACCCAGGCAGTGGGGAAACAGGGGAGGGAACCTTGTGTCGGGAACAGGGAATATGAACAGTTACCTTACTATGAGGTGCACCTGCTTGTTTAGGTCACCCCTTCTTGCCAGAGCGTAAATAAACTGTGCTTGGCTGAAGGACCCGTTTGGGCCTGTTCGTTGGCGCGACAAATGTTTCTCCCACGGGCAGCACAAACCTGTTACTGGGTGTGATGTTGAAGCGTAAAACTGACCGAAGGAAGGTTGTAGCTGAAATGGGGTGTTGGGAGTTCACTGGGTGGCAGAGGACTTGTGGGAGCTGGAGGATGTTGAGAAGGGTTAAAACAGTAAAAGTGCTGAAGTTGGAGAGTGTGACAGTGAGGGAAGTGAATCACAGAGTCATCATGGTTGGCCAAGACATCTAAGGTCACCCAGTACGACTGTGAAGAGGTTGGAGGTGTAAAAAACAGGCACCACTGACATGCATAAAAAAGTTAAAGAGGAGAAAACAGATTAAATCATCCCCTGGAGTTTTAAAAAGTTGATGGAAGTAGTGGAGGCAAAACTGGGAGAACTGGATCCTGCAGTAAGGGTGCAAGTGGGGGCAGGGGAAGCACTTGCCGGCTTTCCCTGATGTAAGGGAGCCCCACTGTCGCCAGCCGGTACCGGGGGCTCCCGGCTGTCAGGATCCTTTTGCGACTGCCCCTCCCGATGTGGAGGGGTTTGTGAATGAGCCCGAGGGTCACACGCGGCGCTGCCTCTCACGGAGGAACGGCCACCGCGGGGCCGTATTTCAGGGGGGGAGTTAGAAAGCACCCCCACCCCACCACGCTCAGAAATTGCCTCTGAAGCCAAGGTTTGCTCCACAAACTGATCGGTTTATTAAGGGTTAACACAAACCGAGGGAGGATGTTTAGGGACAATGCAAATGTGAATGGCTACCAGGGATATCAATATGTGTGTGGTGAGAAAGTGTCCTTTAGGGAGGCAATGCAAGAGGTCCTGAGCTTTTGAGGGAAGAGGGTTAAGGACCAAAGGCAGGAGGGGGGAGGGAAGGAAACCCAACGTCAGTCCTGCTGGAGAGGTTGTGCTGTATGTGTGTGTGTGTGTGTGAGGTGGTGTCACCCCCAGCCTGTCCCCAGGCTCCGTTCCCAGCGGCAGGGTTGGTCGGTGGCCCCTTCTGGCCAGGCAGGACGGCAGGTCCGTGGTGTCGGAGGGGCAGCCTCTCGGCAGCGGGTGCAGCGGCCGCTGGTTTCCCCTCCAGCGGCAGCACCACGGGGAGGGGGCTCCGGCCCCGACCCCAGGGCTCGGGACCCCGGCACGCTCGGCGCTGAGGCTCAGGCTGGACCCGGGGCAGGCAGGCAGGCAGGGTCCCAGCACCAGTGTCCGCAGCAGGGGGGTGTCCCAGGCAGAAAGCGTCCGAACGGGCCTCAGGGAGGAGGGAAGGGCCCACCTGCTGCCCTCGCCCCTTTTGATACCCCCTGACCCACCTGTCCAGTCAGTGTCACTGTCCAGAGTCAACGAGCATCCACTCCTTGCTGCTTCCTTCACCTTTTCCCCAGCTTTGCCCTGTGGAACACAGCCCTGGAGCCGGGCGGCACAGGGACCTTGAACCCGAGGGGCAGCTTCAGCAGCTCCGGGTCCATCAACCCAGCAGCTCCTTGTCCTGCTGCTGCCTTCTGTGCCCGGCCGAGGAAGAGAGAGACACTCTCTCCACGGCCATTGTAACTCAGCAGCCAGAACAACCCCAGCACTGGCCTCTCACCACAGCTGACAGAGATTGCTTGTCCCTCCCACAGGGACACATTGTCAGCAAGGGCAGGAGTCCCTGTTTGCCCTGTGCAGACAAGACCTGAGCATGAGCATCATGTGCGGGTGGTGAGATGAACCCCAGTGAGCACAACCCCCCAGCTCTTCCTGGGGGGCTGTGAGGGTCTGTAGGACAGACAGTGTCTCCAGGTCACTCCATGTTGACAGCAACGTCCCCTGGAAACCACCTGGATGCAGCTGAGGGATGTGCTTCCTTGAACCAAGGGCCACCAGCCTGTCCCAGCTGCTGGCCACCATCTCTGCCCACAGGGCTGTGAGTCCTATTTTGTCAGCCTGTTGCACCTGGGAGTGTTTCCTGCTGGTGGCCACAGCCTGCCTTCAGGGCTGGGCTTGCTGTCACCTGCCTCTGTCTGCAGGATTCATGGGCTGGAAGGTCGGTCCTGAGCAGGCAATGGCACCTGGGTCAGGGGTGTTTAGGTTTGAGTGATTCTGGCCTGGTGTTGAGCACCTGTAAGAGCAACTAGAGAGAGGGTCCTTAACTCCCTGAAAGACCCAGGAGGGTCGGAACAGGGATGGGTCAATATTCCCCCTGTTCCTGCCATACTCTACAAAAGCAGGAGAACCAGAAGCTCAGGCCCTTTCCTTCCTCTGCCTCCTTCCTTTCTGCTGCTGCTGCTGCCTGGGGATTCTTCAGTTCACCAGGTGCTCTCTGGAATCCAACTCCACCAGGTGCTGTGAGGAGCTGTGGACCCCTCTCCTGAAGTGGCCTTGCTGCAAGGGACCCTCACCCACCCATTCCTGCCATCAGCGAGATGGGGTTTGTATGTGTTTGTGTATCAGTGGAGAGACCTGTTCTCACCCCGACCTGTTCCTCCCTTCCCGGTGTTAGAGTGAATTCCTTCCTGTTTCCATTTTCAGCCCTTCAGTCTCTCTTCCTTATTCCACTTCCATCTTCCCTTGGGAGGCTGGAGAGGGGTAATAGGGAGCAATTCTGCCTCCTGTGGTTCGCCCTATCTGTTTAAACCAAGACACGAGGTAAGAATTGATTCAACACATAGGATGTCAGGCTCAGCATCTCAGCTCGGGGGTTGCTGGGGTGGGGAATTGTTGCTCGGAAGAATCACGCGCACGGTGTCCCGGGTGGTGAGCAGGTGTCTTGTGCAGCACTCTGTCTTGTCTTTTATTAGTATCACTGGTATTGCTGTTTCTTCAGGCCTTCTCTTGTGGAGGGAGGTGACTCTCCCCCTCTGCTCTGCTGTGGGAAGACCCTTCCTGCAGTGCTGTGTTCAGTTCTGGGGTGACCAGGACCAGAAGGGCATGGAGCTCCTGGAGGGAGTCCAGAGGAGGCCACAAAGATGATCCAAGGGCTGAGAGAGTTGGGGGTTTTGAGCCTGGAGAAGAGAAGGCTCCAGGGAGACCTTGGAGCACTTACCAGTGCTTGAAGGGGCTCCAGGAAAGCTGGGGAGGGGCTTTTTCCTAGGGCATGGAGTGATGGAGTGAGGGGCAATGGGGTTAACCTGGTGTCGGGAGTCGATATTGGATACAACCAAGGCTGCCCTTGAGCTTGGCATCCCTCACCAGCCCTTCCTTGTTGATGAGAACAAGGTCCAGCACAGCACCTCTCTGTGTTGTTTTCTCAATTCTTAAAAAAAAATCCGGGATTCAGTCAGAAGAAACCTCACAGAGTTTTACACAGAGAAGCAGTCAGTCCTTTGCCAGGGGCAGAATCATCCCCAGAATGAGGGCTGGCTGAGAGCTGAGCAACTCAGCAGTGACCCTGAGAAGAAGGGCCTGGGCATTCCAGGAGTGTCCCAGGAGCCAGTGGTGTGTGCTCAGAGTGATAAGGCCAGTTGCAAATAGGGCAGCAGAGTGACTGCATCATTGGGAAGGGAAGAGCCATGGGTGTCACCTCCCTGGATTGTGTGAGGCCCTTGACGTGGTCCCTCAAAACATCCTTCTCTCTAACCTGGAGAGAGAAGGATTTGATGTGTGGACTGCTCAGTGGATGAGGAATGGGTGAGATGGTCAGATCCAGAGGGCAGTGGTGAATGGCTCAGTGTCCAGATGGAGATGGTGACAAGTGTCCCTCAGGGGTCCGTCCTGGGACCAGTCCTGGTTAATATCTGTATCAATGATCTAGAGAGCTGAGTGGTGCAAGTGACATGGCTGGGGGACAGGATGCCATGCAGAGCAGCTACTTTGGGTTACTGAACAGCCAAGGACTCAGAGCAAGTGTTAGAAACTTTAATAATAGATCAAGAGGAAACAAATCAGGTCCGTGTCTCAGTTGTAGCGACACAAGTGCCAACATCTTTGCAGGAACAAAACCATGGATTACAATAACTGCAGCAGTACAAATACATAAATAAAAAATAATAATATAAAAACAAATCACAACAAAAACCCCAAACAAAACACAATACCAAAAAAGCAAAAACCAAAACCACATAAAAAAACAAACAAACATGGTGCAATGACATAAATTGGAGTCACTTCTGGAAAGAGGCTTTAAATCTCTCACTCTTGAACAATGAAGAAATCACTTTGCTGAGGGCATCCTTGAGCTCCTGGTTCCTCATGCTGTAGATAAGGGGGTTCACTGCTGGAGGCACCACTGAGTACAGAACTGCCAGCACAAGGTCCAGGGATGGGGAGGAGATGGAGGGGGGCTTCAGATGGGCAATTGCACCAGTGCTGATGACCAGGGAGACCACGGCCAGGTGAGGGAGGCAGGTGGAAAAGGCTTTGTGCCTTCCCTGCTGAGAGGGGATCCTCAGCACAGCCCTGAAGATCTGCACATAGGACACCACCATGAAGACAAAACACCCAAACACTAAAAGGAGACTAAACACAAGGAGCCCAAGTTCCCTGAGGTAGGAGTGTGAGCAGGAGAGCTTGAGGATCTGGGGGATTTCACAGAAGAACTGTCCCAGGACATTGCCCTGGCAGAGGGGCAGGGAAAATGTACTGGCTGTGTGCAGCAGAGCATTGAGAAACCCAGAGGCCCAGGCAGCTGCTGCCATGTGGACACAAGCTCTGCTGCCCAGGAGGGTCCCGTAGTGCAGGGGTCTGCAGATGGCCACGTAGCGGTCGTAGCACATGATGGTGAGAAGGGACCACTCTGCTCCAAGGAAGAAGACAAAGAACAAGAGCTGTGCAGCACATGCAGAGTAGGAGATGGCCCTGGTGTCCCAGAGGGAATTGGCCATGGCTTTGGGGAGGGTGGTGGAGATGCAGCCCAGGTCGAGGAGGGAGAGGTTGAGCAGGAAGAAGTACATGGGGGTGTGGAGGTGGTGGTCCCAGGCGATGGTGGTGATGATGAGGCCGTTGCCCAGGAGGGCAGCCAGGTAGATGCCCAGGAAGAGCCAGAAGTGCAGGAGCTGCAGCTCCCGCCTGTCTGCGAATGCCAGGAGGAGGAACTGGCTGATGGAGCTGCTGTTGGACATCCCAGCCCTTTCCTCAGGAGGTGCTGCCAGAGGAGGAAAACACACTCACAAGTCACGACAGCCCTGAGCAAATCTTTTCCCATTCCCCCCCTTCAAGCCCCAGCCCCTGAAAACAGACATTGTCTCCTTGTTTACAGAATCTTCTTGGATCTCCCTGGCTGGAGCTCTGGTCATGTGGGTCAAGTGTGCTGTGAGGAGCTGAGCTCCCAAGGAGTTCTCCCTGCTCCGCAGCTCCAGGACTGGTTCCTCCCCCCCCGCACAGAGGGGCATGCAAAGAGACACTCACCATGCCCAGGGCTGTGAAGATGTCTCCTCCAGCAGCTCTCAGCCCTCCTGCCCCTCCTGCCTGCCTTTATCCTCTCTCCCTGCCTGGCTCCTCTCCCCTGCTGCCTGCAGGCAGTGCCCTCAGCCCCTGCTGGGGCTCCTCTCCACAAGGCAGGCTCAGCTGCACACTCCCAACTTTCTGCAGCATTAATGGGTCCCAGGGAGGACCATTACCAGGAAAGGCTGCACAGGGGCTGCTTAGAGCAGGAACCTGGAAGCACTCATGGCAGGCAGGGAAAGGCCATGGCAAGGTGGCTCTGATGAGCAGTGAAGCTGAAGAAACCTCTCCAGAAGCCAGAGTCAGGTGCAAACTCCAGAGTTTCTGGCAGTGTGAAGGGGTCCCACTGAGGGACATCCCTGACAAAGCTGCCTGGGCTCTGGTGAGAGCAGGAACGTGGAGGCCCTGCTGACAGGCAGGCAAAGGCAAGGACAAGATGGCTCTGAGCTGGAGTCAGCCTGGCTGGGGGAGATGATTCCAAGGTGCAAGCCCTGACCCAGAGGCCCTGGGAGAAGAGATCCTGCCCCTCACACATTGCTCAGGGCTCTGCCCGGGCACTGGGATGTGGGGATGTGCAGTGCCTGGAGCAGGACTAGGAGACACTCTTTCTCAGGCTCACAGGCTGTGATGAGGAGCCCATGGAGTCCTGCTGCTCTCATGAGAAGGTGTCTCCTCGTAGGCAGCAGCTGCAGAGAGAAGCTCCACAGCCCAGGAGATCAAGACCTGGGCTGGGGGCTCTCAGCCATGGCTGTGCCCCCAGCTGTCCCCACCACAGGCTGTCCTACAGTGTCTGACTCCTGCAGCTCTTTCCCTGCAGGCTGTGGACATCCCCCTGCTTCCCAAACTGGCCACCCATGGTGATGTCATGGCCATACATCCCATTTAAGGCTGTACTGCCCCATTGTGATGTCATTTCCAAACATTCTGTATGAGGCCATATGAAGATCTGAGGTCTGAGCAACCAACTAAGTGGCTCATCTTCATGGAGGGTAGAGTCCTTTCTCATGAGGTGCAGTTCCATTAGAGAGAAAGGTTGGACAAGGTCATTGTTGTCATCTGCTTGAGAAGAAACTTCTCCATCACTCTCTCCCTGGTCCTGTGGAAGATGTGGAGATTTCAGACAGGGATAAGCTCTGGGACCAGTTGTCTTTGCCTTTCCCTTGATGACAGGATGAACCTTTACTCACTGGATGGAGTGCGAGTGGCCTTGGTCTTTGCAGCAGCAGCAGTGGTGGCAGCAGCCTTGCCTGGGGGGGAGTGGCAGTGAGGGGAACAACATCTTGCTCTACCATCCACAGGACATTCTAAACATTCAGCAGAAGCATCCCTACTGAAACCTGCCATTCAGATCCAGAGCTGGGAGATTCAGCCCGAGACAAAACTCAGAGGTAAAGCTGACCCTGCCATTACCAACATGGACCTTTCTGTTCACATCAAAGCCCTTACTACACACTGCCACCCTATAGAGCAGTATCAAAACCCCTGTGAGCACTCAATATCTTCTCACAGGAGAGATGATGGCTTTGGCTACAGTCTTATAAATAAAAACCAATCATATACATAAACCAATCACATATAAGTAAAAGAATCAGCAGAGCAGCTCCACAGAGCAGGATGATCCCAGCTGCACACCACATGTACAACTGCATCTTGGGAAAAAGCTGCAGCAGAAACTTTGCAGGAAGTGTCTGTTCAGTTTTCAGCCCGTCAGTAGATTCAGCAGAAGTGCAGCCCATTGCTACCTGAGGGATTCCTGCCATCAGAGATGGAATCTTCAACATTCACCAATGACTTTAGAGCCTGGGCTAAAGATTCAGCCCCACGTGGGGCACCAATAATTGCTGTCACGGTTTGACTCAGGATGGGCATGGAAATGGCCTTTGTCTAGACAGTCTGCACCTGGAAGGACAGCTTTAGAAAGGGCCATTGTCTCATGACCACCAGGCAAAATTTTGTGTTCAGGCTCTGGACTTGGTTTCCTCCTTGCCCCTTCTTGGGGTAGCCAGGAGGTGTTGCACAGTTTTCCTACAGTTGGTGTTGCTCATCCTCCCACCCACTGCCCCCAAGAAGAGTCCTGACCCACAAGTGAGGGGTAGGATCTGCCTTCCTATTGCCTGGGGCTCAGAGTTTGGCCTCACTGCTTCATAGAATAAATAAAGACACTAAGAATTCTTAGCTTCAGAGCCACCTGCACAGGGACTTTGCCTCCCTGCAATCACAGCCTCCAATTACCTGCTCTAACGAGTCCCTGGGAAGGCTTTGTCAGCAATAGCCCTCAGTGGGGCCAATCACTGCTTCAAGGTATTTTCAGTTTTGCTTCTGGCTTCTTGAAACTATTCATTCATTCATCCACCTCTCAGCACCTGGGTTCGTGGACTCAGCACCAAATACACTGTGGGGCTCATTAAAATACAACAACCCTAACGAGCTGTGGCTTTTTCTGTCATGATCTTCAGGTCCTCACAACTTGAACAGCTAATTGGAGTCTTTTCATTATGTAGTTAAGGAGAAATGTTTCATCATGTGCCTAATGAAAATGGCTGGGATTTCTTTATTTGAAAGGCTCTCTTTTGTGGCTTCTCAGCTTATAGGAGAGATAAAGGCAACTCAATACAAGATGAGAAATGAAAAACTAACCATGAGACAAATCCAAATAAATCATTAGTCAGACTTGTTCTAAAATTCATGTTAAACAAATGCAAGTACAACATAAAAATATTTTTTCTGCTTCACATCTGTTTTAGAGCTGTATCTTCCTTTATAGCTGCCTTAAAAATATTTGAAACATTCTATTTTTCAGTGATATCTGTATTGTTGATATTTTGTGATGTTATACTTCATTATGCTATCTTTCTTGATGTTGTATTTTTATCTTAGATGTTGCATACTTGCATTTGCTTGGCATACATTTTAAAACTCTTTTGTTATTAAATGTCTTAAAACTGTATTTAAAAAAATAATAAAGTGTTAAAAAAGACACCCTAGACCAATATCACTTGGAAAATGCTTCTATCAGCTCTTCTCTCAACTGAAAATCATACAAAATACCCTTTGAAATAACCTCCCCGTTTTTATGAGGTACTGTCTGAAATCTGCCTCCTGAACTACATGATGAAAATGCTCCCAAGGAGCTGTAAGGGTCTTGAAGACCTGAAGAGACAGGGAGACAAAAGGCTCGTTAGGGCTCTCTGCACTTTAATGACTCCCAGGGTGTGTTTGGTGCTGAGTCCATGATCCTCAGGTGCTGAGGGAAGACTGAACAAAGTGCTCAGGAAGCCAGAAGCAAAACTGAAAGTGCCTTGAAGCAGTGATTGGCCCCACTGAGGGCTATTGCTGACAAAGCCTCCCCAGGGACTCCTTACAGCAGGTAATTGGAGGCCACTGTCAAAGTAATTAAAAAAACTGTAAAACAAAGAAAAAAGCTTGTTAGTGCTTTGTAATACTTGCTTGTTAGGATGAGGATGATCTAGCTCGTTAGGGCTAATGACATGAACCTCAGATACTGAGAGAAGCCTGAACAAAAGGAAGGACCCTGAAGCACTCAGGGGTCCCCCTGAGCCTGACAAAGCCTCCCCAGGGCCTCGCTAGAGCAGATCATGGGAGGCCATGAGTGCAAGGAGGCAAAGGCCCTGGGCAGGTGCCTGTCCTGCTGAGAAACCCTTTGCTTTGTTGGATGGAGCAGAAAGGCCAAGCCCTGAGCCCAGGCCCTGGGAAGGCAGATCCTGTCCCTCTCACAGGGCTCAGGGCTCTTCCTGGGGGCAGTGGGGAATGAGGGGGAGCAATGACAAGGGAAAGGAAATGCTGTGACAGTTTGGTTTTGGACTTTTTATTATTTTTGGTGATATAAATATATATTTTTTTTTAATTAGGATTAGGATTATATTTTGTTTCAATCATTAAGCAGTTCTCAACTCAACCCACAGAAGATCTTTCCTTTTTCCCCCAGTTCTCCTTCCTGTCCCACTGGGAGGAGGCCACGTGAGCGAGGGGCTGTGTCTTGCTGAGTTGCTGGCTGGGGTTAAACCTGAACAGTCCTTTTGATTTGTGGTGCCCAACGTGGGGCTGGAAGGGTTCAGATAAGGACAGCTCTGATCAGAGCATGGTAAAACGAAGCAGTTATAATTGTTCCTTGTATTGGTTTCACAGTCACTGGGCACCGTGTTGGTTGCTTTGCTCTCTGAGCTGTTATGAGAGCTGTGGGATGTCACACCTTCCATGCTTCTGGAGGTGCTGGTGGTCACCTCTGGAGCCTGGCTCAAGGGCATCACTGGGCTGGGCTGTGTGACCCTGATGGTGAGACTGACCCGGGATCCAGAGTCAGCACTGCTGTCACCTCTGTCCTTCAGCTGCAACCTCCTGGAGACTGTTAGCAATGACAGTCCTCACCATTTCTCCCCGCTGAACCCATGGATGGAACAGACATCTCTGGCATTCAGGGGCCCTGAAACACCTGCTGCAATCAAACAAGCCCAGCAGTTCCAGCCTCCCTGCTTTGGAGGACAATGGCTGAAAGAGAACTCTGGGGAGGTCTGGCACATGGATCATATCACACTGCCACCAACCACCAAGGCAAGTGCCATGTGCTCACCAAGGTGGAAGGAACCACCGGAAGGCTGGAAACATCTCCTGTGTCCCCTGCCAGCACCCACACACTGTCCTGGCCTTTGGAAAACAAGTCCTATGTGACATGGTACCCAGCAAGGATGGAGTCAGACTGGGCCAAAGGGCACTGAGTGGGTGTATCACAGCCCCCAGAGGTGCCACAGGTGATCTATGATAACAAGGGTGTCGCGGGCCAGTACCGGGGGCTCCCGGCTGTCAGGATGTTTCCGCCACTTCCCCCCCAGTGTGGAGGGGTTTGTGAATGAGCCCGAGGGTCACACGCGGCGCTGCCTCTCACGGAGGAACGGCCACCGCGGGGCCGTATCTTAGAGGGTAGATCAGAACACCCTCCCACCACGCTCACAAATTGCTACTGAGGCCAATGTTTAGTTTACAAATTAATCGGTTTATTAAGGGTCAACACTAATTAAGGGAACAAGGTTCAGGAGAGGTTCTCCAGGTGTATATTGGGAAAGGGATTCCAAGGTACTATGGTCTTATTAAAGGCACACTCTGTGGAGGAGTGTAAAATCAATGGAGTGAAAGGGCAGGAGTTGAGCCCGGCAGGAAAGTTAGAGTGTGTGTGTGTGTGTGTGTGTGTGTGTGTGTATTTACCCTCCTTCCGCAGCGCGTGGTTCCCGGGATGCGCTGGCAGGCTCGGCAGGAGATCCGTGGGGGGGCTTCCCGGGAACCGGGGCGACCCCTCCCAGCAGCAGCAGCTGCGGCAAGCACGGCTCCAGTCCCGAAGCAGATGACAAACGCAGGCTGGGCAAGCTCCTACTTTGGTCTGGTTTGGTTCAGGCTGGGCAGGCAGGGTCCCCGGGGAGCGGGCACAGGTGCCCCCCTTTCCGCTTCTCCGGGCAGCGGTCGCGGGGCAGCCCCCCCTTCCCTCTCGGCTCCTCCGGACAGCGGGGCTGGCGTTCCAGGGGCTTCTGCTGCTGCAGCAGGGTCTGCTGCAGGTTCCCATGGCTTCTGCTGCTGCAGCAGGGTCTGCTGCAGGTTCCCATGGCTTCTGCTGCTGCAGCAGGGTCTGCTGCAGGTTCCCATGGCTTCTGCTGCTGCAGCAGGGTCTGCTGCAGGTTCCCACGGCTTCTGCTGCTGCAGCAGGGTCTGCTGCAGGTTCCCACGGCTTCTGCTGCTGCAGCAGGGTCTGCTGCAGGTTCCCATGGCTTCTGCTGCTGCAGCAGGGTCTGCTGCAGGTTCCCATGGCTTCTGCTGCAGCAGGGTCTGCTGCAGGTTCCCATGGCTTCTGCTGCTGCAGCAGGGTCTGCTGCAGGTTCCCATGGCTTCTGCTGCTGCAGCAGGGTCTCCTCCTGGGCAGGCAGAGAGCACCAGCCTGCAGATCTTGCCCTCTTTTATAGATCAGAAATCACTGTTCGAGAAAGTACCTCTGTTCAAATTAGCCAATTAGCACTGGCCAGGTACGTGCTCTGTCAGAGGCATCTTTAACCTATTGTCCATTCTTCTGCCAGTTATCAGAACCCTTATGCTCTTTTCTTGCTGTGGACTTTTCTGCTAGAGCAAGGGGCCTGTTCCAGTCTGTCCTGGGATAAATCAGCAAAAAGACACCACTCTTGCTTTGCTGGCTTGAAAGGCATTTTGTTTAGTCTGATGTGGGGGGAGAGAAGATGGACCATTCCCTACACCTGGGTATTCCTGTGGAAGTCTGAGATATGGAGAAGACTTCTGGTGTGGGAAGAGGCCAAGGGGTGCTGGTGGAGCTGGCCTGTGTCCTTGTGAGGCCTCTCTGACCTTGGAAAGGCCAGAGGCATCAGAAAGTTTCCTGAGCACTTGGAAAGGAGACACATCAAACCCTTCATGCAGAAGGACTGGAAGGAGGATGGGGAGAATGACAGGCTGGTCAGCATCACCTGAGTCCCTGGGAAGGTGATGGGGCCAGTGCTCCTACATCCTGCCCCAGGCAGCTGAAGGACAAAGATTGGGGCAGAGTAACCCCTACCAGAGGGCACCTGGGACCTGAGCAGCTCAGCAGTGACCCTGGGGAGAAGGGCCTGGGCATGACAAGGGATGCCATGGGAGCCAGTGGGACACACTCACCCTGTAGAAGGCCACCTGCATATGGGGCTGCACATGTGGGGCTGCATGAGGGGGTGCGTGGCCACCCAGACCATGGAGTTCCCATCCCCCTTGACTCAGCACTGCTGTGGCCACCTCTGGATTATTGGTGTCTGGCTTTGGGGTCTTCTGGTCTCAGGGGAATAGGGAGGAACTGGAGAGGGTTCAGAGGAGATCTGCCTGGATGCAGTTTGGAGAGGCTGAAGGTTCTGGGGCTTCTTCAGCCTGGTGAAGTGGAGGCAGAGGGCACTGCAGTAGTAGCCTGTACCTGCCTGAAGGCTGGTTCCAGAGATGATGGAGCTTTTCCTGGTAGTGGGAAGAATAGGAAACATCCATGAAGTGCAGATTGGAAGGCTCAGAATGGAGGTGAGACAAAAGGAATTTCACTCAAAGGGAAGACCAGAGAAGCAGCAGGTCAGCCAGAGGGAGATGAGATTATCCCCTGGTTTGTGTTTCAAGGAACAGGCAGTGAGAGCAGAGAGACATCAGTGAAGGTGCAGAAATGCCAGGGTGAGAGCTGGGTGGGACAGCGAGAAGGGGCTCAGCAGCCTGAAGGGAAGGAGCTGCAGGCATGGGCAGGGTAGGACAGCCTGCATGGAGGTGGCCAAGGGCTCTGGCGAGATGGAAAGGCCCAACAGGACACTGGGCTTTGTCCCCTGGGCTGCTGCTGTTGCCTTGGCCACTGAGGTCAGTGGGGAGATGAAACTTCATTTGGACGCATCATGATCTGCCCTCCCAGGGCCTGGGCTCAGGGCTTGGCCTTTCTGCTCCATCCAACAAAGCAAAGGGTTTCTCAGCAGGACAGGCACCTGCCCAGGGCCTTTGCCTCCCTGCACTCATGGCCTCCCATGATCTGCTCTAGCGAGGCCCTGGGGAGGCTTTGTCAGGCTCAGGGGGACTTATTAGAGCTCCAAGGTCCTTTGTTTTTTCCTTCTAACTTCGACTTCTGGAGAAGTTTCTTCATTCTTCTCTCAGAGGTTCATGTGATGAGCCTCAAATGCCCTAACAAGCTGCTTATCTTTTTGTGCTTTCCTTCAAGTCCTGAAGCTCACAGGAGCTGTTCCCCAGTGCAGTCAAGGAGGAAGACTTCAAAGTCCACCTAATATAAGTGATATTTTAATTTCAGAGGATTATTTCATTACTGTTCAGTTTGGAGGAGAATGTTTAGCACCATTCTCCAAGTGATAATGATGCAGGGGTTCTCCTCAAGAGGTCTGGGCCAGCAGGAGAAGCAGTTCCTTGAGGTCTGGCCCTGGATGGACACCCTTGCTCCTCACCCCCCCAACACCACCGCTTCCCTCACTGTCCCCCTGGCACTTGCATCACTGTTCCTCACATCAGACTTTTCCCCTGCTCCCCTGCTCCCTGCAGCTGGATGGTTCAGCTCCTTTGCACCATCTCCCTCCTATTTTCCTTAGAGAACTGCCTGCACAGGCACTGCAGGAGTTTCTGTGTTTGCAAACAAAGCCAAGTGTGATAAAGCTTCATGAATAATCAACTACGCTCCACAAGCACATGTTAATTAGAAGCTGCCCTTGATGAGATCGTCCTTCTGCAAGGGATGATCTTGTGAGAAATACTTTGGCTAGGAAGATACAAAATGATGGATATAAACACAGTTGCAGAGTTGGCCAAGGAGGAAATGAGACTGTTCAAAGATTTTACTCTTTGAAGCTGCAAGTTTTTGCTCCTTGAATCTGAAAAGAGCAATAGAGGTGAGGGGAATGTGAAAGTGAATGAACAAAGAGAAGAAAATGCAGAGTAACAGGAAACCTCTTTTTTATTTTTCCTTATTGTTCCTTTTTTTCAGTAGTAATAATATGTATGTGTATTACCCTTCAGTCATTACACTATTCTTACCTCAATCCACTTCTCCATCCCACTGCTGGGGGGCAAGTTGAGTGAGTGTCTCCCTCGTGCTCAGTTCCTGCTGAGGTTAAACCACAACAGTCTCTTTTGGAACCCAACTTGAGGCTGAAGGGGCTGAGATCAGAACAGGTCTGCTCAGAGGGTGTCAAAACAAATCAGTTGTAAGTGTTCATTGTGTTGGTGTAACAGTCCCTGGTCACCCTGTTGGTTGGTCTGCTCTCAGAATTGTTCTTGGAGCTGTGGGATGTCACACCTTCCGTGACACGGAGGTGCTGGTGGTCACCTCTGGAGCCTGGCTCAAGGGCATCACTGGGCTGGGCTGTGTGACCCTGATGGTGAGACTGACCCGGTGTCTGGAGTCAGCACTGCTGTCATCTCTGTCCTTCAGGTGTTACCCCTGGAAACTTGCTAATTACAGTTCTTACAGTTCCTTTGATGAGACCACCAATGCAGGAGACATCTCGGTACCTCAGGTGCTGTCTTCTGGAGACTGTTCATAATCACACCTTTTGCCTTTACTTCTCGGGAACCTGACTTACAGAGGAGACATCACTGAGCATCTTCCCATTCTCTGCTTAACTGATCACACCCGGGCTCTAGAGGGGCCATATTGCCTTGTGTGGTGCGTGTGACTGTGAGATCACCAGGGGGTGAAAGCGTCCCCGGCTGTATTGAATACTTTGTGTTATTGTTGCTGCACTAGTAACACCTGTTAGTGGGGCTGTTCTAGTCCGTGCAGTTATCAACTGCCATCTCAGTTGTTGTCTCTGTCACCTTAGAAATTACCTCACATTTTCACCCAACTACTTCCTATTCGCCACTTCATAGAATCATAGAATCATAGAATGGTTAAGGTGAAAGATCATCAGGTTCCAACCTCCCTGCTATGAGCAGGGACACCTCATACTAGACCAGGCTGCACAAGCCTCATCCAACCCGTCCTTGAACACCTCCAGGGAGGGGGCAGCCACAACCTCCCTGGGCAACCCGTTCCAGTGTCTTACTACCCTCATGGATTTCTCAAGTTCAGTGCCTCTTTTAGTTGTTCATGCTTTGTCTTCATGGTGGTGTCCTATGTGCAGATCTTCATGGCCATGCTGAAGCAGCATGTCCTTCCTCTCCTGAGGTGCCCAGAACTGCCCCCAGTGCTCCAGGTGCAGCCTCACCAAGGTGGAGTTGAGGGGCAGGATCCCCTCCCTGGTCCTGCTGGGCACACCATGCACTGGTGTCATTGGCAGGGCTTTGGGTTCTTTGATCATGGGTTACTCTACAAGACACCAGGCCTGGCAACAAATGGCATGCAGCTGTCCCAGAGGAGGAACAGGATCCCAGGCAGGAGTTAGCAGGGCTCCTGGACAGAGCTTCACACGAGATTTGAGGGGGGCAGGGGATAAAACTGAGCCTGTCAGTGAGCCCAGGGGCTGCGTGCTGGGGTTTGTAGGAATGAGACAGGACTCTTGCCCTGCCACCTGAGTTGAGATGGGGGATAGAGACAGAATGGGAAGCCAAAAGGCAAGGGTTCTGGATGGGCCAGCAGCCATGGAAACACCTGAGAAGGGTCAGGCAGGAATTAGGGCCTGTGCCCACAAAAAGGTGTCAAGATCATGAACCCACCTGAAGTGCATCTGCACCAACCCACGCAGCCTGGGCAACAAACAAGGGGAGCTGGAAGCCTTGATGCAGCAGGGAAACTGTGCCCTAGTGGCTCCACAGAAACGTGGTGGGATCCCTCACAGGGCTGGAGTGCCACTGCTGATGGCTGCCAGCTCTTCAGGAGAGACAGACAAGGAAGGAGACAAGGTGGTGGGGTGGCCCTGTGTGTTAGGAATTCTTGTGAGTGTCTAGAACTAGACTGAAATGACAACAAGGTAGAGTGCACTTGGATCAGGATGAGGGGCAAGGCCAACAGGGCTGATAGCTGTGTTGTTGGATAGCTGTGGGAGTCTGCTCTAGACCTGCCAGCCAGGGCAGTGAGGGGGACAAACTGTTCTATAAATACCTGGGTGAAATCTCGTGGAGAACAACCAGGGGATGGGGCCCAGTCAGAGGGGGTTCATGAAGGGTAGGTCCTGTTTGACTAAGCTCATCTCCTTCTGTGATAGGTGCCCTGTCACTGGAGGAGGGAAAGGCTGTGGATGTTGTCTGCCTCGGCTCTAGCAAAGCCTTTGAGCAGGTTTCCCACAGCATTCTCCTGGAGAAGCTGGCTGCTCGTGGCCTGGCTGTGCACAGGCTTGGCTGGATAAAGAGCTGGTAGGATGGGCAGTCCCAAAGAGCTGCATTCCATGGAGTTCAGTCCAGTTGGTGGCCGGTCACGAGTGGTGTCCCCAGGACTCAGGGCTGGGGCCGCTCCTGGTGAACATCTTCAGTGATGATCCGGGTGAGGGGACAGAGTGCACCCCAGGGAGTCTGCAGGTGACACTGGGCTGGGTGGAAGTGTCCGTCTGCTCCAGGGGAGAGAGGCTCTGCAGAGGGACCTGGCTCATGGGCCATGGCCAATTGCATGAGTTTCAGGAAGGCCACATGTCGGGTCCTGCCCTCGGGCCACAACAAGCCCCGGCAGCGCTACAGGCTTGGGGAGGAGTGTCTGGAGAGCTGCCCAGCAGAGGGACCTGGGGTGTTGATAGGCAGCTGGGTGAGGATGAGCCAGCAGTGTGCCCAGGTGGCCAAGAAGGCCAACAGCATCCTGGCCTGTATCAGCAATAATGTGACCAGCAGGACCAGGCAGGTGCTCCCCCTGTACTTGGCCTTGGTGAGGCTGCACCTCGAGCACTGGGGGCAGTTCTGGGCACTGCAGCACAGGCAGGACATGGAGGGGCTGGAGAGGGTGCAGAGAAGGGCAACGAGGCTGAAGAGGGGTCTGGAGAGCAGGTCTTGTGAGGAGAGGCTGAGGGAGTTGGGGCTGTTCAGCCTGGAGAAGAGGAGGCTGAGAGGAGACCTCCCTGCTCTCTACAACTGCCTGAGAGGAGGTTGCAGGGAGGAGGGTGGTGGCCTCTTCTCCCTAGTGACCAGCCATAGGCCAAGAGGAGATGGCCTCAAGTTGCTCTAGGAGAGGTTCAGATTGGATATTAAGAAAAATGTCTTCACTGAAAGAGTGGTGAGGCCTTGGAACAGGCTGCCCAGGGAGGTGGTGGAGGCACCATCCCTTGAAGAGTTTCAAAAATGGGCAGACAGGGTGTATCAGGTGATGGTTTACTGGTCAGGTTGTAGGGTGAGTGGTTGGACTTGGTGACTCTGAAGGTCTTTTCCATCCTTGATGATTCCGTGATTCTCAAACTGAACTTAGTAAGTGAGGAACAAGATCTCCCTTCCCAGGGGCTGGGGGTCAGGGCTGGAACCTTGGGTGAAGGGGGACAGGGCTTGGTCCTCTGCAGTCATGAAACACACCCAGGGTCACTCAGCCCCAGAGCCACCTTCACCTTCCTCTTCCCCACCTGCCATCCCTGCCTCCTCTTTCCTGCTCTACCCACACCCTGGGGACGCTTCCTCACTCGTGTCCCTCACTGGGACCCATCAGCACTGACAGAAACTTTGCAGTTGGGCTCTGACTTCTGCAGAGGTTTCATCAGCTTCCTCTCCCTGTCTCAGCTTCATGGGCTCAGCAGCAAAGCCACCAGAGGGCTCATTAAGGTTCTGAGCTGGGCTCCTGGGATGGAGGGAGCTGCTGGCAAGTGGGCAGTGCTGCAGAGAGACAGCTCTGCCCAGGAGCAGCTCCTCTGCTTGGCCCAGCAGGGAGAAGGACACTGCCAGGGGGTCTGAGGGAGATGGGCAAGGCAGAGAGAGCTTAAAGGTGCTCAGGACTGGGGAGGAGTGAGAGCTGAGTGGAGGAGACATCTGTGCAGCCCTTGGCACGGTGAGTCTGTGGGTGCAGGGCAAGGTGGGTGCAGTTCCTGGAGGCATCTCCTGCAGCTGGCACAGCCACAGCTTATGGGGTGTGTGAGGTGTGTCAGGGCTTTGGTGTGGGTGGCTCTGGTTGTGCCATTTTGGATCTTGGTGCAGGCAGGGGTGCAGGCAGGGGTGCCCAGGGCTGTTGTCAGAGCAGGGTCCTGCAGCTGAGGGGCTGTGTGCTGGGGCAGGGGCTGTGCTGCCTGCCAGGGGCAGCTCTCAGCCTGCCCGGGGAGCTCCTCAAGGACTGTGGGGAGAAGCTCTGTGCGGAATGAGTCGTCCCTGGCAGGGCAAGGACGGGTCCTTCTGCTTCTGAGAGGGTGCTGTGTGGGTCAGGACTGCTCACAGCTCCAGATCACCCCCAGGGCATTTGCAGAGGGTCCTTCTGAAGCAGCACAGAGAGGCAGCATTTATCTGGGAGAAAAGGAGTCTGTGCTTTGAGTTCTGTACTCTTGGTGAGCTGGGTGGGCAGTGGGAGATGAGAATTGAGCTTTCCACTCTGGAGAAGGCACTGAGACCCCAGAGCTAGTGGGGACTTGTCTGAGCTGCTGCTGAGCCCCTGCACAGCCAGAGCTGCCCCTGGCAGGTCCCTGCTACAAGGGGTGTCTTCCAGGCAGAGCTGAGCACCCGGCGGGTGGGATGGGCTCTGGGAGCCCTGCTAAGGAGGGCACATGGAGACAGAGAAGCAGCTCCAGGCAGCAGAGACAGCTCCAGGCAGCAGAGACATGGGCAGGGAGGGAGAGGGAGCTGCTGCCTGCAAGTCATGGGAAGGGGGATCTGGACACCTTCCTGCCATCCCTGCAGGGCTGATGCCTTCCCAAGAGCAACCCCCTGCTCTCCTCTCCCCCTCTGTAGAACTCCCAGCCCTTCATATCATGGGGACTTAGTCCTGAGTTCCCTTCCCAGACACCCCAGCACCCCAGAGCAGAAATGCTCGAGTCTCTGACTTTGTGTCCCTGTCCCAACTCTCTCAGCAGCAGCACTTTGGCACGTTCCCCTCCTGCCCCTGCTGCCCTTGTTCTTCTCCTTCTTCTCCTTGGGGTGGGGGGTGATGATTTGGGTGCAGCTCAGACACTGATGCTGGGTGTCCTGTCCTGCCATTGTGTCCATGGAGGAAAAGCATCCCAATGGCCTGATATCTGGGGCTGTGAGGACTGCAGGGTGTGGGGCTGGGGCTGAGCTGACCCTCCTGTCAGGATACCCCATCTTTGGGATACTGGGCTCTTCCCCTGCAGGGTCCTGCTGAGTGGCACGCTGCCCTCCAGAAGGGCACAGCTCTCCTGTGGCACCTCTGTGTTTCCTGGGAGCCCCATGGAGAAGACATGTCCATGCCAAGGCCATGGAAATGCTGCTCCTGGTCTGTCTGTGGGCAGCTGCAGTGAGCCCTGTGTGTCCCTGGCTGGGAGGGCAGAGCTGAGATCCTGCTCAGGGAGAATGAGATGGGCTGAGGGGCTGGGAGAGCTGCACTGGACAATCTGACTGCTCTGCTCTCAGCCATGTTCAGTTTCTGCTCAGGAGAACATCTGTGTGTGATGGTCCTGCAGCTGAAAGAGGTGCCAGCTCAGGGCAGCTGAGAGCAAGACTGATGGACAGAGCAGCTGTCCTCACTCTGCACTAAGGCACAGTCCCTCTGCTTCTCAGCACCTTCAGGGTTTCGCTTGGAGAGCAGTGGAAAGGCCAAGGCTTCTGCCTTAAAAACTTAAAAACTCAGGTGTGGTGGGGAAAATAGAACAGAAGACATAAAAGTAGGTGAGTCTGGAGGAGAAATGCTGAAAAGTTCTTTGATATCTCAGATGGATTTAGTCTGGGGTCACCCCCTCTTCCTTTCATCATCTTGCTGCAGGGCAGGACTGACTCCTCCAGAGCTCAAAGCTCCCTCAGGGATCAAAATCCAGCAACAACCAGACTGTACAGAAAAGGACCTGCAAAAGGATTTTGTGAAAGACAAGAGTCAGTTTCTGTGTCTCTAACAGCAATTAAGGAGATATTTTTGTGTGAATTCTGCTCTAAATTCTTGTGGGTTTATATTTTTTCTATTGACAGGTCTCCACGCCCAGAGGCAGCAGATGTGCAACAGCAGCTCCATCAGCCAGTTTCTCCTCCTGGCATTCGCAGACAGGCGGGAGCTGCAGCTCCTGCACTTCTGGCTCTTCCTGGGCATCTACCTGGCTGCCCTCCTGGGCAACGGCCTCATCATCACCACCATCGCCTGGGACCACCACCTCCACACCCCCATGTACTTCTTCCTGCTCAACCTCTCCCTCCTCGACCTGGGCTGCATCTCCACCACCCTCCCCAAAGCCATGGCCAATTCCCTCTGGGACACCAGGGCCATCTCCTACTCTGCATGTGCTGCACAGCTCTTGTTCTTTGTCTTCTTCCTTGGAGCAGAGTGGTCCCTTCTCACCATCATGTGCTATGACCGCTACGTGGCCATCTGCAGACCCCTGCACTACGGGACCCTCCTGGGCAGCAGAGCTTGTGTCCACATGGCAGCAGCTGCCTGGGCCTCTGGGTTTCTCAATGCTCTGCTGCACACAGCCAGTACATTTTCACTGCCCCTCTGCCAGGGCAATGCCCTGAGACAGTTCTTCTGTGAAATCCCCCAGATCCTCAAGCTCTCCTGCTCACACTCCTACCTCAGGGAAGTTGGGCTTCTTTTGTTTAGTGTCTCCTTATCATTTGGCTGTTTTGTCTTCATGGTGGTGTCCTATGTGCAGATCTTCAGGGCCGTGCTGAGGATCCCCTCTCAGCAGGGAAGGCACAAAGCCTTTTCCACCTGCCTCCCTCACCTGGCCGTGGTCTCCCTGTTCATCAGCACTGCCACGTTTGCCCACCTGAAGCCCGCCTCCATTTCCTCCCCATCCCTGGACCTGGTGGTGGCAGTTCTGTACTCAGTGGTGCCTCCAGCACTGAACCCCCTCATCTACAGCATGAGGAACCAGGAGCTCAAGGACGCCCTCAGGAAAGTGATTTCTTCATTGGTCAAGAGTAAGAGATTTAAAGCCTCTTTCCAGAAGTGATTCCACTTTATGTCATTGTACCCTTTTTGTTTGTTTATTTTTTGGTTTTTGTTTTTAGATTTTTCAGGTATGCTACTCTGTGGAGGTTTGATGTTGTTTTATTTATTATTAGTATTATTATTTTATATCTCATCACTGCTGCTGTTATTGTCATGCTTGGTTTTGTTCCTGCAAAGATGTTTGCACTTGTGTCACTGCAACTGAGACACGGACCTGCTTTGTTTGCTCTTGATCCATTATTAAAGTTTTTAATACTTGCTCTGAGTCCTTGGCTGTCCAGTAACCCAAATGAGCTGCTCTGCATGGCATCCTGTCCCCCAGCCATGTCACTTGCACCACTCAGCTCTCTAGGTCATTGATACAGATATTAACCAGGACTGGTCCCAGGACGGACCCCTGAGGGACACTTGTCACCATCTCCATCTGGACACTGAGCCATTCACCACTGCCCTCTGGATCTGACCATCTCAACCATTCCTCATGCACTGAGCAGTCCACACATCAAATCCTTCTCTCTCCAGGTTAGAGAGAAGGATGTTTTGAGGGACCACGTCAAGGGCCTCACACAATCCAGGGAGGTGACACCCATGGCTCTTCCCTTCCCAATGATGCAGTCACTCTGCTGCCCTATTTGCAACTGGCCTTATAACTCTGAGCACACACCACTGGCTCCTGGGACACTCCTTGAATGCCCAGGCCCTTCTTCTCAGGGTCACTGCTGAGTTGCTCAGCTCTCAGCCAGCCCTCATTCTGGGGATGATTCTGCCCTGGCAAAGCACTGACTGCTTCTCTGGGTAAAACTCTGTGAGGTTTCTTCTGACCAAATCCCAGAGTTTTTTGAAGTCCCCCAGGAGTGAAGCTGTGCTTTGACCCCTGTTAATGTGTGTGTACAGGTGGCTCACCCTGACATGGGGGGCCTCTGGCAAGATCAGAGCATGAGGAATTGCAGAACACCACATATCTTAGGTGAAGGCACTAGTTTTATTCAATATGTGGCCAAGTGTCACCGTTTGACTCAGGTCCGACAACAATGCTCTCGATCCCCTCCCCCCCCCACCCAGTCAGGGAAGGAGAGAGAGAAAAGGAGAGAGACTTGGCTGGATTGAAAACTAAACTACACAGCTTTAATTAAAACACTAATGAATCATACAAGAAAATATATACAATTATATACAGATATATTCAGATATGGGCAAAAGCCTCTCGCCTCCCCCCACCCCCAGCAACTCCCACAGCACTCCCCTGAACTGGCAAGAGTCCCGAGAAATCCCGGAGCCGCTGCTGGAGAAAGCGGAGAGTTATGAGGGTCAGGAGAGCTCGAGCCTAAGGGTCGGCGGTGATGGATGAGCAGAGTCCTCCCCAGACGCCGGCCATGGACGGAAGAGAGGGCGAGAAGAAGGAGGAAGCTGTCTTCTAAGATCTCTGTCCTTCCTCTGAGCTTACGTAGATATATGGAATGGAATATCTCTGGCCAATTTTGCTGTCTGTCTAACTCAGCCTCCCACGGGGGGGGGGTCAGAGATCTCCCCATAGTGTCTGAGCCGGCGGAGTGAAGGTGTAACCTTGAAACCTCAGTAGTTAGAAAAACATTCCACTGTCTTATCAGCCTAGCAGAACACACAGTTGCTAGTTAAAAGAAAGCTTACTGAAGGAAAAAAAATCAGTGAAAAGAAAAATTGGCTTAATCCTGGCTCAAACCAGGACACTCATAATGGGTGATGTCATAATGGGTGATGTCAGAGATGGTGATGTCATAGTTGGTGATGACATAATAGATGATGTCATAATGGGTGAAGTTATAATGGCTGATGTCATAATGGCTCGTATCACAATGGGTGATGTCATAATGGGTGAGGTCATAGTTCGTAATGTCATAATGGGTGTCTTCATAGTTGGTGATGTCATAATGGAAGACATCATAATGGATGACATCATAATTAAAGGTATCGTAATTGGTGACGTCATAATGGATTCTGTCATAATGGGTGATGTCATAATGGGTGACGTCAGAGCTGGTGATGTCATAAGAGGTGACGTCATGATTGGTGATGTCATAATGGGTGATGTCATATCATAGAATCATAGAATCCTAGGGGTTGGAAGGGACCTCGAAAGATCATCTAGTCCAACCCCCCCCTGCCAGAGCAGGGTCACCTAGAGTACATCACACAGGAAGGCGTCCAGGTGGGTTTTGAATGTCTCCAGAGAAGGAGACTCCACAACCTCCCTGGGCAGCCTGTTCCAGTGCTCTGTCACTCTCACAGTAAAAAAATTTTTTCGGATATTCACCTTGAACCTCCTATGCTCCAATTTACACCCATTACCCCTTGTCCTATCACTGGTCATCACTGAGAAAAGCTTAACTCCATCTCCCTGACACTCACCCCTTACATATTTGTAAACATTGATGAGGTCACCCCTCAGTCTCCTTTTCTCCAAGCTAAAGAGACCCAGCTCCCTCAACCTTTCCTCATAAGGGAGATGTTCCACTCCCTTAATCACCTTAGTAGCTCTGCGCTGGACTCTTTCCAGCAGTTCCCTGTCCTTCTTGAACTGAGGGGCCCAGAACTGGACACAATACTCCAGATGCGGCCTCACCAATGCAGAATAGAGGGGGAGGAGAACCTCTCTTGACCTACTAACCACACCCTTTCTAATACACCCCAGGATGCCATTGGCCTTCTTAACCACAAGGGCACACTGCTGGCTCATGGTCATCCTCCTGTCCACCAGGACCCGCAAATCCCTTTCACCTACACTGCTCTCCAGCAGGTCAGCCCCCAACCTATACTGGGACATCGTGTTGTTCTTCCCCAAATGCAAAACTCTACACTTGCCCTTGTTAAACTTCATCAGGTTTTTCCCCGCCCAACTCTCCAGCCTGTCTAAGTCTCTCTGAATGGCAGCACAGCCTTCTGGTGTGTCAGCCACTCCTCCCAGCTTGGTGTCATCAGCAAACTTGTACAGAATGTACCCTCATCCAGGTCGTTGATGAAGATGTTGAACAACACCGGTCCCAGTACCGACCCCTGAGGGACTCCACTAGTCACAGGCCTCCAACTAGATTCTGCCCCATTGACTACAACTCTCTGACTCCTTCCCATCAACCAGTTCCTAATCCACCTCACTGCCTGATCACCAAACTGAAAAGAGAGATTGGGATTACACTTGAGGAAGAAATTCTTTCCTGTGAGGGTGGTGAGACACTGGTGCAGGTTTCCCAGAGAAACTGCTGCTGCCTCAACCCTGGAAGTGTTCCAGGGCAAGTGGGATGGATCTTGGAGAAACCTGATCTAGTGGGAGGTGTTGCTGTCCATGCAGGACAATAGAACTAGATGACCTTCAAGGTCCCTTCCACCCCAACCCACTCTATGACTCTGTGCAATGCAGGTCAGTGGCAGTGTCTCTCTGGCTGGCATGCTCAGGAGATCCTGGTGCCAGGCAGCCTGCAACCCTGGGAAAGTGGGAAGGGAACAGCTTGGATATGCCCAGGTGCTGGTGCTCCCTGGCAGTGCTGTTGTGCAGCCCTTACCCTGCCCCTCTGCACAGAGGCTCTGAGAAGGTCTCCAAGGAAGGATCTCTGAGTGGCTGGAAGGTCTGGATTCTGTTTAAACACACAGAGAGCACGGCTCCTAATTTACACAGTCTCTGGGTCAAACACAAGCTGGACAGACAGAATTAGAAAGGGCACAAGTACTGACATTCCTTTCTGAACAACATTAGACAAAGAAAAAGAGAGCAAATAAAACCCCATAAAGTTGATAAGCTAACCCCAGAAAAACTAGCAAAGATGGACAGGACATACAATGAGATACATCAGCAGTGATTTGCACAAGAAGACAACCAAGAGAGCAGTTCTGAAAATCCTCCAGTCACCAGTTTCTGCACAGCATCCTGGAGCTCCTGGTTCCTCATGCTGTAGATGAGGGGGTTCACTGCTGGAGGCACCACTGAGTACAGAACTGCCACCACCAGGTCCAGGGATGGGGAGGAGATGGAGGGGGGCTTCAGGTAGGCAAATGTGGCAGTGCTGATGAACAGGGAGACCACGGCCAGGTGAGGGAGGCAGGTGGAAAAGGCTTTGTGCCTTCCCTGCTGAGAGGGGATCCTCAGCACGGCCCTGAAGATCTGCACATAGGACACCACCATGAAGACAAAACAGCCAAATGCTAAACAGGCACTAACCACAAGAAGCCCAAGTTCCCTGAGGTAGGAGTGTGAGCAGGAGAGCTTGAGGATCTGGGGGATTTCACAGAAGAACTGTCCCAGGGCATTGCCCTGGCAGAGGGGCAGTGAAAATGTACTGGCTGTGTGCAGCAGAGAATAAAGAAACCCAGAGGCCCAGGCAGCTGCTGCCATGTGGACACAAGCTCTGCTGCCCAGGAGGGTCCCGTAGTGCAGGGGTCTGCAGATGGCCACGTAGCGGTCATAGCACATGATGGTGAGAAGGGACCACTCTGCTTGAAGGAAGGAGACAAAGAACAAGAGCTGTGCAGCACATGCTGAGTAGGAGATGGCCCTGGTGTCCCAGAGGGAATTGGCCATGGCTTTGGGGAGGGTGGTGGAGATGCAGCCCAGGTCGAGGAGGGAGAGGTTGAGCAGGAAGAAGTACATGGGGGTGTGGAGGTGGTGGTCCCAGGCGATGGTGGTGATGATGAGGCCGTTGCCCAGGAGGGCAGCCAGGTAGATGCCCAGGAAGAGCCAGAAGTGCAGGAGCTGCAGCTCCCGCCTGTCTGCGAATGCCAGGAGGAGGAACTGGCTGATGGAGCTGCTGTTGGACATCCCAGCCCTTTCCTCAGGAGCTGCTGCCAGAGGAGGAAAGCACACTCACAAGTCAGGACAGCCCTGAGCAAATCTCTTCCCATTCCCTCCCTTCACACCCCAGCCCCTGAAAACAGACATTGTCTCCTTTTTTACAGAACCTTCTTGGATCTCCCTGGCTGGAGCTCTGGTCATGTGGGTCAAGTGTGCTGTGAGGAGCTGAGCTCCCAAGGAGCTCTCCCTGCTCTACAGCAGGGGGGAGCTGGGAAAGCATGACAGCTTCAAAAATACCCTCTTTTCCTCATCTGTGATCCACTTGTGCATATTCCTGTAGGAGAACCTCCACGAAACTCCTACAGCTGTGGTGCCACCAGCAGAGCTGGCTGGTCCCAAGCCCTCCAGCCCAGCATGTCCAGAGAAGCTCAGCTGGGCTGGGCCCAGCGGTTTTGCTGCCCTGGCCACAGCTGCCTGAGAGCTCCTGCAGAATCGGTGTCTGAGCTGCACCTTAGACACCCTTGTCCTTAGGGAGCCTGAGGGGAAGGGCAAGGACAGCACAGGCAGCAGGGCCAGATGGAGAAATGCCCCGATGCTCCCAGAGAGGGAGGACAGGCACCCTGAGGTGGCACTTGGACGCTTCTCCTCCGCAGGGATCAAGCTGCTAAGCAGGTGACTCAGGCTGAGATCCCAGTGCCTTGGAGCCAGGAGCTCTGCTGTGGAGCAGAGGAGACCAAGGGCTTGCTGCGGGGAAGGGACCTGACTGCAGCTGCTCCTGCTGGAAGCTGTCCCCACCTCTCCTCCCTGGCCCTGCTCACAGCCCCATCCCACCCAGCCTGTGCTCAGCTCTGCCCTGCAGAGCCCTCCTGGCAGCAGGACCCTGCCCAGGGGCAGCTCTGTGCTGGCCACTCCTGAAGAGGAGACCAGATCAGCCCTGGGGAGAGCACAGAGCTGAGGGCAGTGCTTCCTGCAGGCAGAGGAAAGGCTGAAGGCACTTTCTCAGGGGCCTTGACAAACCTGCTCCTCTCTCCCTGCAAAGCTGCAGGAGTCTGGGTCTCCTGTCCAAGCCAGCAGCTCCAGGACTGGTTCCTCCCCCCCGCACAGAGGGGCATGCAAAGAGACACTCACCATGCCCAGGGCTGTGAAGATGTCTCCTTCAGCAGCTCTCAGCCCTCCTGCCCCTCCTGCCTGCCTTTATCCTCTCTCCCTGCCTGGCTCCTCTCCCCTGCTGCCTGCAGGCAGTGCCCTCAGCCCCTGCTGGGGCTCCTCTCCACAAGGCAGGCTCAGCTGCACACTCCCAACTTTCTGCAGCATTAATGGGTCCCAGGGAGGACCATTACCAGGAAAGGCTGCACAGGGGCTGCTTAGAGCAGGAACCTGGAAGCACTCATGGCAGGCAGGGAAAGGCCATGGCAAGGTGGCTCTGATGAGCAGTGAAGCTGAAGAAACCTCTCCAGAAGCCAGAGTCAGGTGCAAACTCCAGAGTTTCTGGCAGTGTGAAGGGGTCCCACTGAGGGACATCCCTGACAAAGCTGCCTGGGCTCTGGTGAGAGCAGGAACCTGGAGGCCCTGCTGACAGGCAGGCAAAGGCAAGGACAAGATGGCTCTGAGGTGGAGTCAGCCTGGCTGGGGGAGATGATTCCAAGGTGCAAGCCCTGACCCAGAGGCCCTGGGAGAAGAGATCCTGCCCCTCACACGTTGCTCAGGGCTCTGCCCGGGCACTGGGATGTGGGGATGTGCAGTGCCTGGAGCAGGACTAGGAGACACTCTTTCTCAGGCTCACAGGCTGTGATGAGGAGCCCATGGAGTCCTGCTGCTCTCATGAGAAGGTGTCTCCTCGTAGGCAGCAGCTGCAGAGAGAAGCTCCACAGCCCAGGAGATCAAGACCTGGGCTGGGGGCTCTCAGCCATGGCTGTGCCCCCAGCTGTCCCCACCACAGGCTGTCCTACAGTGTCTGACTCCTGCAGCTCTTTCCCTGCAGGCTGTGGACATCCCCCTGCTTCCCAAACTGGCCACCCATGGTGATGTCATGGCCATACATCCCATTTAAGGCTCTGCTGCCCCATGTCATGGCCATACATTCCATACAAGGCCATATGAGGTACTGAGGCCTGAACCAAAGAGGACCTCTAGAGGAATCTCACAACCCAGCACTATATATATATATATGTATATTTTTATTACAATCTCTGAATATCTGGTGCAACACTTACTGTGTAGCTGTAACCAGCAGACAGATCTCTCTTTATTTAGAGGCACGCTGCAAGGCCATGAAACCAGACATCTGGCCTTGGGGAGACTGATGTGGTTCAAGCCAAAATAGGGAGAGATACCACCCACCCACCCCCCTTTGGCCCAGCCAGTCACTAGACTGGTTTTGAAATGAGTCCCATTGTCTGACTCAAGTCTTCCTGGAAGGACCATCTCCTTCATTCCTTCTATTTAGCAGCCCTTGTACACGTCTCAGGAGAACAGCAGTGGGTTCATTGTCTCAGGTTCTCGTGTCCTCTTTATTAGATCACACTAGAGAGACCACAGGTGGCATCCAAGTGGGTCCTGCCTCTCTTGCTGCTGTCTCCTAGCAGGACGTGTCCCCTTCATGGCTGCAGCACCAGCCTTCCCATCTCTCAGGCATCTTATTCCTTCCCTCAGTCATTTCTTCCATGGCTGAGGTGTGGAACTGATGGGGATCAGAGATCATGTCTCCATACTGTCGTGCTTTGAAAGCCACTTCACTCACAGTTGGTCTTTTGTAGTCATCAAATCATCCCCTGAAGGAGAACATCTGGGCATGTGCTGCTGGCACAGCCTGCACAGACCTCTGGAGCATTTGTGTGTCGCACAGAAGGTCACCAGGATCTGTAACCCCTTGTTATCATAGATCACCTCTGGCACAGCCAGTTCTCTCAGGCACGTGATGTCTCTCTCAAGAGTGGCTGTTCTGCTTCGGCGCCAGTCGATGTCACCCTTGTGGGGGTATCTCTGCCTCACAGCTGACAGAAGTTGGCTCCACAGGCTGGGAGTTCCTGCCTTACTCCCAAGTGCTCTATCAATGCAGCATCTCTGGCCAGGGATCCCAACTGCCTGCCTTCTCTTTCGTCCATGTCATAGATTTCAGCCCCACTATCAAAGCAGCAGAGCAACCAAGGCAGAAGGGGCTCACCTTCATGGAGGGTCAAGTCCTTTCTCATGAGGTGCAGTTCCTTTAGAGAGAAAGGTTGGACAAGGTCATCATTGTCATCTGCTTGAGAAGGGCCTACTCCTCCATCTGCTTGAGAAGAATCTTCTCCATCACTCTCTTCCTGGTCCTGTGGAAGCTGTGGAGATTTCAGACAGGGATGAGCTCTGGGACCAGTTGTCTTTGCCTTTCCCTTGATGACAGGATGAACCTTTACTCACTGGATGGAGGGCGAGTGGCCTTGGTCTTTGCAGCAGCAGCAGTGGTGGCAGCAGCCTTGCCTGGGGGGGAGTGGCAGTGAGTGGAACAACATCTTGCTCTACCATCCACAGAACATTCTAAACATTCAGCAGAAGCATCCCTACTGAAACCTGCCATTCAGAGCCAGAGCTGGGAGATTCAGCCCGAGACAAAACGCAGAGGTAAAGCTGACCCTGCCATTACCAACATGGACCTTTCTGTTCACATCAAAGCCCTTACTACACACTGCCACCCTATAGATCAGTATCAAAACCCCTGTGAGCACTAAATATCTTCTCACAGGAGAGATGATGGCTTTGGCTACAGTCTTATAAATAAAAAACAATCATATACATGAACGAATCTCATCTACATAAAAGAATCAGCAGAGCAGCTCCACAGAGCAGGATGATCCCAGCTGCACACCACATGTACAACTGCATCTTGGGAAAAAGCTGCAGAAGAAACTTTGCAGGAAGTGTCTGTTCAGTTTTCAACCCGTCAGTAGATTCAGCAGAAGTGCAGCCCATTGCTACCTGAGGGATTCCTGCCATCAGAGCTGGAATCTTCAACATTCACCAATGACTTTCGAGCCTGGGCTAAAGATTCAGCCCCACATTGGGCACCAATAATTGCTGTCACGGTTTGACTCAGGATGGGCATGGAAATGGCCTTTGTCTAGACAGTCTGCACCTGGAAGGACAGCTTTAGAAAGGGCCATTGTCTCATGACCACCAGGCAAAATTTCATGTTGAGGCTCTGGACTTGATTTCTTCCTTTCCCTTCTTGGGGTAGCCAGGAGGTGTTGCACAGTTTTCCTACAGTTGGTGTTGCTCATCCTCCCACCCACTGCCCCCAAGAAGAGTCCTGACCCACAAGTGAGGGGTAGGATCTGCCTTCCTATTGCCTGGGGCTCAGAGTTTGGCCTCACTGCTTCATAGAATAAAGACATACTAAGAATTCTTAGCTTCAGAGCCACCTGCACAGGGACTTTGCCTCCCTGCAATCACAGCCTCCAATTACCTGCTCTAACAAGTCCCTGGGGAGGCTTTGTCAGCAATAGCCCTCAGTGGGGCCAATCACTGCTTCAAGGTACTTTCAGGTTTGCTTCTGGCTTCTTGAAACTATTCATTCATTCATCCATCTCTCAGCACCTGGGTTCGTGGACTCAGCACCAAATATACTGTGGGGCTCATTAAAATACAACAACCCTAACGAGCTGTGACTTTTCCTGTAATGATCTTCAGGTCCTCACAACTTGAACAGCTAATTGGAGTCTTTTCATCATGTAGTTAAGGAGGAATCTTTCATTATGTGCCTAATGAAAATGGCTTGGTTTTCTTTATTTGAAAGGCTCTCTTTTGTGGCTTCTCAGCTTAGAGGAGAGATAAAGGCAACTCAATACAAGATGAGAAATGAAAAACTTACAATGAGATAAAGCCAAATAAATCATTAGTCAGACTTTTTCTAAAATTAATGTTAAACAAATACAAGTACAACATAAAAATATTTTTTCTGCTTCACATCAGTTTCAGAGCTGTATTTTCCCTCATAACTGCTTTAAAAATATTTGAAACATTCTATTTTTCAGTGATATCTGTATTGTAGATATTTTGTGATGTTATACTTCATTCTGCTCTATTTCCTGATGTTGTATTTTTCTCTTACATGTTGTATAATTGCATTTGCTTAGCATACATTTTAAAACTCTTTTGTTATTAAATATCTTAAAACAGTATTTAAAATATAATAAATTGTTAAAAAAGACACCCTAGACCAATATCACTTGGAGGATGCTTCTATCAGCTCTTCTGTCAACTGAAAATAATCTAAAATACCCGTTGAAATAACCCCCATTTTTATGAGGTACTGTCTGAAATCTTCCTCCTGAACTACATGATGAAAATGCTCCCAAGGAGCTGTAAGGGTCTTGAAGACCTGAAGAGACAGGGAGACAAAAGGCTCGTTAGGGCTCTCTGCACTTTAATGACTCCCAGGGTGTGTTTGGTGCTGAGTCCATGATCCTCAGGTGCTGAGGGAAGACTGAACAAAGTGCTCAGGAAGCCAGAAGCAAAACTGAAAGTGCCTTGAAGCAGTGATTGGCCCCACTGAGGGCTATTGCTGACAAAGCCTCCCCAGGGACTCCTTACAGCAGGTAATTGGAGGCCACTGTCAAAGTAATTAAAAAAACAGTAAAACACGAAAAAAAAGCTTGTTAGTGCTTTGTAATACTTGCTTGTTAGGATGAGGATGATCTAGCTCGTTAGGGCTAATGACATGGAAGATTTCAGATAGTACCTCATAAAACTGGGAGGTTAATTTAAAGTATATTTTGGATTATTTTCAGTCGAGAGAAGAGGTGATAGTAGCATTCCCCAAGTGATAGTGGTCCAGGGTGTCATTTTTAATAGTGTTAATTTTTTTATTAAATACTGTTTCAAGACATTTAATAACAAAAGAGTTTTAAAATGTATGCTAAGCAAATGCAATTATACAACATCTAAGATAAAAATACAACATCATGAAATACAGCATAATGAAGTATAACATCAAAAAACATCTACAATACAGATATAACTTAAAAAATAGAATGTTTCAAATATTTTTCCAGCTGTTATGAAGGAAAATACAGCTCTGAAACTGAGGTGAAGCAGCAACAATATTCTTATATTTTACTTGCATTTTTTTAACATGAATTTTAAAACAAGTCTGACAAATGATTTATTTGGCTTTATCTCACTGTTAGTTTTTCATTTCTCATCTTGTATTGAGTTGCCTTTATCTCTGCTCTAAGCTGAGAAGCCACAAAAGAGAGCCTTTCAAATAAAGAAAACCAAGCCATTTTCATTAGGCACATGATGAAAGATTCCTCCTTAACTACATGATGAAAAGACTCCAATTAGCTGTTCAAGTCTTGAGGACCTGAAGATCATTACAGAAAAAGCCACAGCTCGTTAGGGTTGTTGTATTTTAATGAGTCCCACAGTCTATTTGGTGCTGAATCCATGAGCCCCAGGTGCTGAGAGATGGATGAATGAATGAATGAATGAATGAATGAATGAATGGTTTCAAGAAGCCAGAAGCAGAACTGAAAGTGCCTTGAAGCAGTGATTGGCCCCACTGAGGGCTATTGCTGACAAAGCCTCCCCAGGGACTCCTTACAGCAGGTAATTGGAGGCCACTGTCAAAGTAATTAAAAAAACTGTAAAACAAACAAAAAAGCTTGTTAGTGCTTTGTAATACTTGCTTGTTAGGATGAGGATGATCTAGCTCGTTAGGGCTAATGACATGAACCTCAGATACTGAGAGAAGCCTGAACAAAAGGAAGGACCCTGAAGCACTCAGGGGTCCCCCTGAGCCTGACAAAGCCTCCTCAGGGCCTCGCTAGAGCAGATCATGGGAGGCCATGAGTGCAGGGAGGCAAAGGCCCTGGGCAGGTGCCTGTCCTGCTGAGAAACCCTTTGCTTTGTTGGATGGAGCAGAAAGGCCAAGCCCTGAGCCCAGGCCCTGGGAAGGCAGATCCTGTCCCTCTCACAGGGCTCAGGGCTCTTCCTGGGGGCAGTGGGGGCTGAGGGGGAGCAATGACAAGGGAAAGGAAATTCTGTGACACCTCCCAGCTTCCCCAGGAAGGGGCAAGGATGAAACAGAGCCCAGAGCCTCAAAATACAATCGCTGCTGGTGGGGCTTGGTGCCCAAGGCAGCTGTCATGGCCAAGAGGACAAAGCCCTCAGTTCTACTGAGCCCTTTGGCCCTGCCAGAGCCCTTGGCCATCTCTACTGCAGACTGTCTTTCAGTGTCTGTGCCTGCAGCAGCCTGGAGACATCCATCTGATTTTCTCATCTAGACCTCACCCTGGCATTTCTGCACCTTCACTGATGTCTTTCTGCTCTCCCTGCTTGTTCACTTAAACAGAGCCAGGGGCTGATCCAGAACCTTCTCCAGTTGACCTGTTGCACCACAAGGCTACACTTCAAGTGATACCTCTTTTTCTTCACCTCCAGTCTGAACCTTCCAAGCTGCACTTAGTGAAGCTTTTCTTCTCTTCCCACTACCAAGAAAAGCTGCATCATCTCTGGAACCTCCATTCAAGCAGTTCCAGGCTACTGCTGTAGTGCCATGAGCCTCCACTTCTCCTCGCTAAGAAGCCCAGGTCCCTCAGCCTGTTTGGGTTTGTGCTGAGACCAATGTTGGTAACACAGGGATGTCTGAGTTGCTGCCAAGCCGTGCTGACATGAAGCCAAGGACTTGCCCACCTTCTCACACTGCCCCTGTCCTGCCAGCTGCTGCTCTGCAAGGAGCTGGAGGAGGCAGAGCCAGGACAGCTGACCCAGAGTGGCCACTGGGATGTTCCATGTGATGTCATGTTAGTACTGAAGCTGGGGGGAGTTATCCAGAGGAGTGTGATGGCTGCTCAGGAACTCACTGAGCATCAGTCTGTGGGTGGGAGTGGTTGCATCACAATTTGTTTCCCTCCTGTTTTGTTTCTAATCTCTTTTCTTTTACAGTTTGGTTTTGGATTTTTTATTCTTTTTGGTCATACAAATGTATTTCATTTTTAATATTAGGATAATATTAGTATATTTAATATTTATTTAATATTAGGATATTTTGTTTGAATCATTAAGAAATTCTCAACTCAACCCCCAGAAGATCTTTCCTTTTTCCCCCAGTTCTCCTTCCTGTCCCACTGGGAGGAGGCCACGTGAGCGAGGGGCTGTGTCTTGCTGAGTTGCTGGCTGGGGTTAAACCTGAACAGTCCTTTTGATTTGTGGTGCCCAACGTGGGGCTGGAAGGGTTCAGATAAGGACAGCTGTGATCAGAGCATGGTAAAACGAAGCAGTTATAATTGTTCATTGTACTGGTTTCACAGTCACTGGGCACCGTGTTGGTTGCTTTGCTCTCTGAGCTGTTATGAGAGCTGTGGGATGTCACACCTTCCATGCTTCTGGAGGTGCTGGTGGTCACCTCTGGAGCCTGGCTCAAGGGCATCACTGGGCTGGGCTGTGTGACCCTGATGGTGAGACTGACCTGGGATCCAGAGTCAGCACTGCTGTCACCTCTGTCCTTCAGCTGCAACCTCCTGGAGACTGTTAACAATGATGTTGCCTTTCGTGAAAGGCGTGACGACCTGGTTCAAGAACGGCACGGCGGCCAACCCCAGGCCGCTCGGTCCATCAGCTCACAGACACCAATGTGGTGGATGGCAAATGGCGTTTATTAGTGTTTACCGCGGTGTTTATATGAGTTAGGTCTGTGGTGTCACTTCCGTCTGCTTACATCGTGAACTAAGTGCTATTGGCTATTAGGAGAGGGGCCTTATCTTTCCGTACAGCGCGAAATCTTCCGGCCGCCGGACCCTAACTACCCACACACCCATTATGACGTCACCCACTATGACGTCACGGATTATGACGACATCCATTATGACATCACCCAGTATGACATCACCAGTTATTATGTCATCCATTATGACGTCACTCATTATGACGTCATCCATTATGACATCATCCATCATGACATCATCCATTATGACACCAACCATTATGACATCACCAACTATTACATCACCAACTATGACGTCACCCTTTATGACATCATCCATTATGACGTCACCCATTATGACATCACCCATTATGATGACACCCATTATGATATCATCCATTATGACGTCACCCATTAAGACGTCACCCATTATGATATCACCAAGTATGACGTCACTGATTATGACAACATCTATTATGACATCTTCCATTATGACATCATCCATTATGATGTCATCTACTATGTCATCACCAACTATTACATCACCCCTGATGACATCACCAACTATGACGTAACCCATTATGACATCACCAACTCTGACGTCAACCATTATGACGTCACCCATTATGACGTCACTAACGATGACCTCACCCATTATGACATCACCCATTGTCACGTCACCCATTATGACATCATCCATTATAACAACATCCATTATGATATCACCAAGTATTATGTCATCCATTATGATGTAACCCATTATGATGTCATCCATTATGCTGTCATCCATTATGACATAACCTATTATGAAGTCACCCATTATGATGTCACCAAGTATGACGTCACCCATTATGAGTCACCAACTATGACCTTACCCATTACGACACCACCCATTTTGACGTCATCCATTGTGATGGTACCCATTATGATGTCACCCATTATGACATCATCAATTATGATGACATCCATTATTGCATCACCCGTTATAACATCACCCATTATGACATCATTCATTATGACAATTTTCGTTGACATCACCCATTATGATGTCACTCATTATGACATCAGCCATTATGACATCATCCATTTTGAAGTCACACATTATGACGTCATCAATTATGATGACATCCATTATGACATCACCCATTATGACACCACCAGTTATTATGTCGTCCATTATGACATCATACATTATGACATCATCCATTATGACAGCATCCATTATGATGTCACAAATTACGATACCTTCAATTATGATGTCATCCATTATGATGTCTTCCATTATGACATCACCAATTATGATGATACCCATTATGATATCTTCCATTATGATGTCATCCATTATGTCATCCATCATGACTTCACCTATTATGTCATCACCCATTATGATGTCACCAAGTATGACGTCACCCATTATGACATCATCTATTATGACATCAATCATTATGACTACATCCATTATGACATCACACATCATGACACCACCAATTATGATGTCACCCATTATGACGTCACCCATTATGTCATCACCAAGTATGACATCACCCATTATGACACCACCAGTAATTATGTCGTCCATTATGACGTCACTCATTATGACATCATCCATTATGACAGCATCCATTATGACAGCATCCATTATGACATCACCAAGTATGATACCCTCCATTATGATGTCTACCATTATGACATCACCAACTATGACGTCAACCTTTATGACATCATCCATTATGATGTCATCTATTATGACGTCACCCATTATGATGCCTCCAATTATGACGTCATCCATTATGACGTCACCCATTGTGACATCATCCATTATGACGTCACCAACTATGATGTCACTCATTATGACATCACCCATTATGATGTCACCCATTATGACATCATCCATTATGACAACGTCCATTATGACAGCATCCATTATGACATCACCCCTTATGATGTCACCCATTATGACATCATGCATTATGTCATCACACCTATGATATAACCCATTATGACATCACCCGTTATGACGTCACCAGTTACGATATCATCCATTATGTCATCACGAACTATGACATCACCCTTGATGACATCACCAACCATGACGACACCCATTATGACATCACCAACTGTGACGGCAACCATTATGACGTCACCCATTATGACATCACCAACTATGACCTCACCCATTATGACATCACCCATTGTGACGTAACCCATTATGACATCATCCATTATGATGTCATCTACTATGTCATCACCAGTTATGATACCTCCAAT
>NW_026248856.1:0-58621 GCF_020740795.1 Apus apus | reverse complement strand
TCCATTATGACATCATCCATTATGTCATCACCAACTATGACATCACCAACTATGATGCTACCCATTATGACATCACCAACTGTGATGTCACTCATTATGACATCACCCATTACGATACCTCCAGTTATGATATCACCAAGTATGACGTCACCCATTATGAAATCACCCATTATGGTGTCATCCATTATGATATTACCCGTTATGATATAATCCATTATGACATCATCGCTTATGACAACATTCATTATGACATCACCAACTATGACGTCACTCATTATGACATCACCCATTATGACATCACCAACTATGACCTCATCCATTATGACATCATCCATTATGACATCACCCATTATGACAACATCCATTATGACATCACCAATTATTATATCGCCCATTATGACGTCACCCATTATGACCTCATCCATTATGATGTCATCCATTATGACGTCACCCATTATTATACCTCCAATTATGATGTCATCCATTATGATGTCTTCCATTATGACATCACCAACTATGACATCACCCATTATGACATCACCAACTGTGATGTCACCCATTATAACATAATCCATTATGATGTCATCCATTATGACGTCACCTGCCGGCGGCGAGGGAGGCAAGCAGTCCAGAATCAATGTGATTGATAAAGCAAGCTTCGATTTATTGAATACACAGTGTTACTTTTATACCCTTTTCCAAACCTACTTGTAGTGAAGTCTTTGGATAGTAACTACTTGTAGTGATTTCATTGGATACTAACTACTTGCAGTGATTTTACTGGATAGTAACACACACATCTGAGTTCCAGGGTTCTTCCTTGTTTTCTATTATTCTACTTCTCTACCTTGTCCTTGAGTTAGTTTAAGGTAACAGAGAGATTGTTTATACTTGTGTTAGGCTAAAAAAGATATTGCTTGTACAGCTGCTATTTGTGTTACACTCTCAAGGCCTTTCGAGGAGATAGCAGGGGCCCATGGCCCTGCTGCTCAAGCCATTCTTCAACAATTCCCGCTTTTTCTTTTTGTACAAGCAATATCTTTGTCCTGGTTTGAGCCAGGATTAAGCCAATTTTTCTTTTCACTGATTTTTTTTTCCTTCAGTAAGCTTTCTTGTAACTAGCAACTGTGTGTTCTGCTAGGCTGATAAGACAGTGGAATGTTTTTCTAACTACTAAGGTTTCAAGGTTACACCTTCACTCTGCTGGCTCAGACACTATGGGGAGATCTGTGACCCCCCCCGTGGGAGGCTGAGTTAGACAGACAGCAAAACTGGCCAAAGATATTCCATTCCATATATCTACGTAAGCTCAAAGGAAGGTCAGAGATCATAGAAGACAGCTTCCTCCTTCTTCTCGCCTCTCTTCCGTCCATGGCCGGCGTCCGGGAGGACTCTGCTCATCCATCACCGCCGACCCTTAGGCTCGAGCTCTCCTGACCCTCATAACTCTCCGCTTTCTCCAGCAGCAGCTCCGGGATTCCTCGGGACTCTTCCCAGTTCAGGGGAGTGCTGTGGGAGTTGCTGGGGGTGGGGGGAGGTGAGAGGCTTTTGCCCATATCTGAATATAGCTGTATATAATTGTATATATTTTCTTGTATGATTCATTAGTGTTTTAATTAAAGCTGTGTAGTTTAGTTTTCAATCTAGCCAAGTCTCTCTCTTTTTCTCTCTCTCCTTCCCTAACTGGGTGGGGGGGGGGAGGGGATCGAGAGCATTGTTGTCAGACCTGAGTCAAACGGTGACAACAATTAATTGGCGCCCAACGTGGGGCTCGATTTTAAGCCCAGATTACACATTTTCATCAATTGGGAGTGTCCAAAATTCCATCTCTGATGGGAGGAATCCCTCAGATAGCAATGAGCAATAATTCTGCTGAGTGTCCTGACGGATTGAAAACTGAACAGACACTTACTGCAATGAATCTACTGGATCTTTTTCCAAACCTGCAATTGTACATGTGGTATGTAGCCCAGGGCATTCTGCTCTTTGTAGCTGCTCTTGTGATTCTTTTGTGGTTTATTGACAGAACTGTAGCCATAATCAACCGTATCATTACCAGCCTAGTGATCCTAGGGATGATGATACTGTTCTCTATGGGGGCACTGTATGTGTACAGTTACACTGCTAGTCCTACTGGTACAACTCCTAAAGTGAATGGAACGGTCCATGTTGGTAACAGCAATAGCTGGTTCATTTTCACCTCTCCATATTCTCTCAAGCTGAATCTCCCAGCTCTTGATGTGAATAGCATGGTTGCAGTGGGGATGTTTTTGCTGAATGTTTATAATATATTGTGGATGCGTAGGGCCAGATGCTGTTCTGCTCACTGCCATTCCCCCACAGGCAATGTTGCTGCCACTGCTGCTGCCAACACCACTGCTGCCAATACCACCACTCCTACTGCTACAAAAACAACTGCTCCTACAGAGATAGAGCCTGATCCATCGCGAATCAAGCTAGTTGACCCTGTGACTAGGAGCAAGGCAAAGACAAAAACAGAGGCTGACGGTGAGGAAGGGAAGGATTCTAAATCAGATGATGGAGCGGGTGCCTCTCAGACAGATAAAAAACCAGGCCACTCTCAGACAGATAAAAAACCAGGCCACTCTCAAGCAGATAAAAGAACAGCAGGCCCTCCTCAATCAGATGATGACGGTGACCTCGCCCAGCCTTTCTCTATGAAAGAACTGCGCCTCATGAGAAATGACTTCACCCGCATTGATGGTGAGGGAATCCTTCCTTGGCTGCTCCGATGCTTTGATAGTGGTGCTGAGACCTACAATGTGGATGAGAGAGAAGCCAAGCAGTTGGGATCCCTGGCCAGAGATGCTGGTATTGACAGAGCACTTAGTAGTAAGACAGGAACTACTACCCTGTGGGACCGACTTCTTTCAGCTGTGAGAGAGAGATACCCCCACAAGGGTGACATCGGATGGCGCCGAAGCAGAACACCCACTCTGGAGAAAGCCATCACCTACTTGAGAGAGATTGCTGTGCGAGAAGTGATCTATAATAACGATGGAATCACAGATCCTGATGATGTTGAGTGTGACATGCAAATGTTCCGGAAGTTTGTTCAGGCTGTACCAGCAGCGCATGCCCATATATTCTCCTTCATGGGATGTTTTGAAGGTTACGAAAGACCAACTGTACGTGAGGTAGCTTTTAAAGCACGACAGTATGGAGACATCCTCTCTGATTCCCTTTACTTCCACACCTCAGCCATTGAAAAAATGACTGACAGGAAGAATAAGATGCCAAATGGATGGGGAAGTAAACTCCAGACTCTTCCTGGAGACAACTGGTCACGTGTTGCAACCATTAAGAAGAGACATCCTGCTATGAGACAGCAGCAAGAGGGACGGGACCCACTGCGACGCCACCTGTGGTCTCTCTTGAAAAATTATTTTAGAGAGGACATGAGAGTCTGGGACAAGAAACCCACTGATGTTCTCCAGTTACGTGTGCAAGAGCTACTAAACAGAACAAAGCCAGGAGATGGTTCTTCCAAGAAGAAGGTTGCACCAGTCAACAACCAGGATGGTTCATCGAGCTCTAGTGCTCAACCCTAGGGATGCCCTGCCTCCAGCCAGGAGGAGGAGAGGGACAACCGAGTTTATTGGACTGTGTGGATTCGGTGGCCTGGCACATCAGAACCACAAAGATATAAAGCTTTGGTGGACACTGGTGCACAGTGCACTCTAATGCCATCGAATCATAAAGGGACAAACCCTGTCACTATCTCTGGAGTGACAGGAGGTTCTCAACAACTGACTGTTGTGGAGGCCGGTGTAAGCCTCACTGGTAAGGAGTGGCAAACGCACCCTATAGTGACTGGCCCAGGTGCTCCGTGCATCCTTGGCATAGACTATCTCAGGAAAGGATACTTCCGTGACCCGAAAGGGTACCGGTGGGCCTTTGGTATAGCAGCTGTAGAGACTGAGGACACTGAACAGCTGCGTACTTTGTCTGGCCTTTCAGATGACCCTTCTGTAGTAGGGTTGCTGGAGGCTGAAGACCAACAGGTGCCAATTGCCACTTCAACAGTGCATAGACGACAGTATCGCACCAACAGAGACTCTGTGATCCCCATTCATAAGCTGATTCGGCAATTGGAAAGCCAAGGTGTGATTAGCAGGACTCATTCACCCTTCAATAGTCCTATCTGGCCAGTGCGAAAGCCTGATGGCGAGTGGAGGCTGACAGTGGACTATCGTGGCCTGAATGAGGTGACACCACCACTTAGTGCTGCTGTACCGGACATGCTAGAACTTCAGTATGAGTTGGAGTCAAAAGCAGCTAGGTGGTATGCCACTATTGACATTGCTCATGCATTCTTCTCTATTCCCATAGCACCAGAATGCAGGCCACAGTTTGCTTTCACCTGGAGGGGAGTCCAGTACACCTGGAATCGACTGCCCCAGGGGCGGAAACACAGCTCAACCATTTGCCATGGACTGATCCATGCTGCACTGGAGAAGGGTGGAGCTCCAGAACACCTGCAGTACATTGATGACATCATTGTGTGGGGTGACACATCAGAAGAAGTTTTTGAGAAAGGTAAAAAGATCATCCAAATTCTTCTGGATGCTGGTTTTGCTGTAAAAAGAAGCAAGGTCAAGGGACCTTCACGAGAGATCCAGTTCCTGGGAATCAAGTGGCAAGATGGTCGTCGCCAGATCCCAATGGATGTGATTAACAAAGTAACAGCTATGGCCCCACCATCAACTCAAAAGGACACTCGAACCTTTTTAGGGACTGTTGGTTTCTGGAGAATGCATATTCCATGTTACAGTGAAATTGTGAAACCTCTCTATGAGGTGACCAGAAAGAAGAATGATTTCAAATGGGGTCCTGACCAACAGAAAGCTTTTGAGCAGATCAAGAAGGAGATTGCGCAGGCAATGGCCCTTGGACCGGTTCGAACAGGGCCGGACATCAAGAACGTGCTCTACACTGCAGCCGGACACAATGGTCCCAACTGGAGCCTCTGGCAGAAAGCACCAGGGGAAACTCGAGGTCGACCCCTGGGATTCTGGAGCCGGAGCTACAGAGGTTCCGAGGCCAACTACACAACAACTGAGAAGGAGATACTTGCAGCATATGAAGGAGTTAGAGCCGCTTCAGAAGTGATTGGCACTGAAGCACAGCTCTTTCTGGCGCCCAGACTACCGGTGCTGAGATTCATGTTCCAGAATAACCTTTCTCCTGTCCATCATGCCACCGATGTGACTTGGAGTAAATGGACTGCTTTGATCACCCAGAGAGCCCGAATAGGGAAACCTAATCGTCCAGGTATTGTGGAAGCAATTACAAACTGGCCAGAAGGCACCCACTTTGGAATGCCACCACAAGAAGTGGTGAGACGAGCTCAAGAAGCTCCACCATATGATCATCTACCAGAGACTGAGAAACAATTTGCTCTTTTCACCGATGGCTCCTGTCGTCTTGTAGGGAACCGCCGGAAGTGGAAAGCTGCCGTGTGGAGTCCTACACGGCTGGTTGCACAAGCAGCTGAAGGAGAAGGTGAATCAAGTCAGTTTGCAGAGGTAAAAGCCATCCAGCTGGCTTTGGACATTGCTGAGCGAGAGGGGTGGCCGAGACTCTACCTCTACACTGACTCGTGGATGGCAGCAAATGCCTTGTGGGGTTGGCTAAAACAGTGGCAGCAGAATAACTGGCAGCGAAAGGGTAAACCTATTTGGGTTGCTGACCTGTGGAAAGACATTGCAGCTCGGATAGAAAAACTGGAGGTAAAAGTGCGTCATGTGGATGCACACGTGCCTCTGAGTCGAGCCACTGAGGAACATCGACACAACCAACAAGCGGATGAGGCTGCCCAAGTGTTCCAAGTAGACTTAGACTGGGAACACAAGGGTGAGCTTTTTCTGGCTCGGTGGGCCCATGATGCTTCAGGTCATCAGGGCAGAGATGCAACATACAAATGGGCTCGTGACCGAGGGGTGGACTTAACCATGGACACTATTGCACAGGTGATCCATGACTGTGAGACATGTGCTGCAATTAAGCAGGCAAAACGGTTGAAACCTTTGTGGTATGAGGGGAGGTGGTCAAAATACAGATTTGGAGAGGCCTGGCAAATTGACTACATCACACTGCCTCAGAGCCGCCAGGGTAAGCGCTATGTGCTTACAATGGTGGAAACAAGTACAGGATGGTTGGAGACATATCCTGTGCCTCATGCCACAGCCAGGAATACTATTCTGGGTCTTGAAAAGAAAATTTTGTGGAGACATGGTACTCCAGAGAGAATCGAGTCAGACAATGGGACTCATTTCAAAAACAGTCTTGTTACTGATTGGGCTAAAGAGCATGGTATTGAATGGATCTACCATATCCCATACTATGCACAGGCCTCAGGGAAAGTTGAAAGCTACAATGGTCTGTTGAAGGCTACCCTAAAGGCAATGGGTGGTGGAACTTTCAAAAATTGGGATAAAAATTTGGCAAAGGCCACCTGGTTAGTTAATACCAGGGGATCCATCAATCGGGCTGGTCCTGCCCAGTCAGACCTTTTGCATACTGCAGATGGGGATAAAGTCCCTGTGGTGTGTGAAAGAAACCTGCTGGGTAAAAGTGTTTGGGTCTATCCTGCTTCAGGCAAAGGTAAACCTGTCAGGGGTATTGCTTTTGCTCAGGGACCTGGACATACCTGGTGTGTGATGATGGAGGATGGTGAAGTGCAATATGTACCTCAAGGTAATCTGACTTTGGGAGAGAATCCTTAATTTGACAGCTGGTAAAGTATAGAGCCTGTATGTAATATATGGTATGGAATAAGGGGTGGAATGTCCTGGTTTGAGCCAGGATTAAGCCAATTTTTCTTTTCACTGATTTTTTTTCCTTCAGTAAGCTTTCTTGTAACTAGCAACTGTGTGTTCTGCTAGGCTGATAAGACAGTGGAATGTTTTTCTAACTACTGAGGTTTCAAGGTTACACCTTCACTCCGCCGGCTCAGACACTATGGGGAGATCTCTGACCCCCCCCGTGGGAGGCTGAGTTAGACAGACAGCAAAATTGGCCAAAGATATTCCATTCCATATATCTACGTAAGCTCAAAGGAAGGACAGAGATCTTAGAAGACAGCTTCCTTCTTCTTCTTCCCCTCTCTTCCGTCCATGGCCGGCGTCCGGGGAGGACTCTGCTCATCCATCACCGCCGACCCTTAGGCTCGAGCTCTCCTGACCCTCATAACTCTCCGCTTTCTCCAGCAGCAGCTCCGGGATTCCTCGGGACTCTTCCCAGTTCAGGGGAGTGCTGTGGGAGTTGCTGGGGGTGGGGGGAGGCGAGAGGCCTATATACAGATATCTGAATATATCTGTATATAATTGTATATATTTTCTTGTGTGATTCATTAGTGTTTTAATTAAAGCTGTGTAGTTTAGTTTTCAATCCAGCCAAGCCTCTCTCTTTTTCTCTCTCTCCTTCCCTACCTGGGTGGGGGGGGAGGGGATCGAGAGCATTGTTGTCAGACCTGAGTCAAACGGTGACAGGGGTTCCAGGGAATCCCAGCAAAGACTCTGGGTGTCCCTGAGGGGCTCTGAGGGGTTCCAGTGGCTCTAAGGGGTCCCGGGGAGCTCTGGAGTTGCAGGGTCCTCTGAGGTGTTGCGGGGTGTTCTGGGTGGGTCCTTGAGAGTTCTTGGGGGCTCTAAATGGGCCCTGGGGGTTCCTGAGGGGTCCCTGGCGGGGCTGTGAGGGGTCCTGGTGACGTGAGGGAAGAGACTCTCTAGCCCTGAGCAGCTCTAAAGCGGGTTCTTTCTTGGGCACTGGGGATCAGTCCTGCAGACACAGCCCAGCAGGGAAGGGCAACACGCGTTTGTGCACTTAAACATACACGTGTGTTTCTTGGCTGAGAGGGGGGCGGGATTATACAGAGTGATTCCCTGAGTTCATGATGATATTTAAATCATTTCCCCGCAGTCATTAACATCAAGCTACACCCCTCCCCATGTGCACTGCCTCTCGGGGCCGTGGGCAGGGGTCTCTGGGAGGAAGGCTCGTGGTCTGTGCTGAGCTGGGTCCTGTTGTTCCTCATGCTGACAGGCTGGCTGATGTACCAGTGAATCCTGCTGCTTGGGCTCTGCGGGAGACACAGCCCAGTTCAACACAGCACTTGTGACCAGCAGGAACAGGTTCTACTCTTCAGCACCATCTGGGTTTGGCCAGTTTAGCCCTGAAGTCTCTAACTCGGCTGGATTCCTGCTTGCTGGGAGGAGGAGGAGCTGCTTGCTGGGAGGAGGAGGAGCTGCTCCTGTGGAGCCCTTTTCCAGGTGCGGGTTTCCCGCCCCAAGGGCAGGAGGTCGCTGTGTGCAGGAAGGGGAGCAGCTCCTGGCCGCGCCGGGCGCCTTCCCTGCTGCTGGGGAACCTGAGGGCCGTGCAGGTGGGTCCAGCTGGTCCCAGCAGGTGAGGGGTGGGCGTCTCCACAGCCACCCCCAGGCCTCTGTGATGCAGGGCCTGTTGCCCGGACACCGCTGTGATGGGTCTGCATGGGGACCAGGGTCCTGGAGCTGCTGGGGAACATCTGCCTGTCCAGCTGGTGCAGCTGGAGGTGCAGCAGAGGAGCCGTGGGGCCTGCAGAGAGCAGAGCCTGGAGCAGCCCAGCAGAGCCACCCTGCTCCAGCAGCAGGACATCCTGGAGGAGAGGCAGCTTCAGCAGCAGGGTGAGCAGTGGCATTTCTCCCTGGTGCAGTCTGTGCAGCTCCATGTCAGATCCAAGCAGGTGGGTGCCAAGGAGGACACGGGTGGGGGCAGGGCAGGGTGATGGAGCCTCCCTCTGCCTGGAGTCAGCTGCTGCTTTGCAGAGCTGCAGCCTCATCATCTCCTGCATCCCTGCCCCAGCAGCCACTGCTGGCAGGTCCCCAGCAGGCATCTGGTGGTGGGAGCCAGGCTGCCTTTGCCATCGTTCCTGTGCTCTCCTTCCAGGTCTGCAAGGCGAGCTTGAACCTGCACCAGCCAGAGATCACAGGCAGGGAAATCTTGAAGGCTGCCACGGGCAAACAGGACACGTTGGAGTGGCTGGAAGGGGCTGTGGGTCCCAGCGAGTGCTAAATTCCTTTACAAAGATTCTAGATCATTATATTTCATTACTTTAGGCAAGGCCCAAATTCTTAAAGTCAGTTTCTTTAGCCTATACCATAAAAGGCAATTAATGACTGTCAGTATAATCACAAACACCAATAGTATCAAAAGTGGGTGAATTAAAACATCCCAGCTTCTTTCTGCAGAGAATGATTATGCTGACAAGATATCCCACCCATGATGGGCAGTTTCAGATTCAATTTGACTAGACAGATCAATAAGTTTGTCTTTGCCTATTACTGTTTTAATGTTAGACTCAGCCAAGGTTTTATTCTGCTTCCTTAAATGCTCTCAGAGTTCTTGAGACTGGTTCAATATCTCATTTAATTTCCCCCAAGATAAGCTTGCATGACTTATGTTCAAGCTTTCATAGTGCCACAACGTTGACAGCTTTTCCTCTGTATATGCAAAAATAAGTATGTTTGTCCATGCCAGGTTAAATGGGTTATATTCCTGAGACACCCTACAAACAGGGTAGTCATTCCATATTCTTAAACTACTGATTGTTAGTTCAATAGGGAGGGCTTGATCCCACCCTAAATGTATTTATCAAATGATTAGCCTTTTCCACTTGCCCACTTGTTTGCAGGTGGTAAGCTGTGTACAATTTCCAATTAATTTCTAAGAATTTACTAACTTGCTGAACCACTTGTGACACAATGTGTGTTGCCCTATCAGAGGAGATCACCTCTGGCACTCCAACCCTAGGAATAATTTCTTTCAATAAAATTTTTGTGACTTCTCGGGCCTTGTTGGTTCTACAAGGGAAGGCTTCAGGCCATCCTGAAAAGGTATCTGTTAATACTAACAGATACCTATACCCACCCTTTCTAGGGAGTTCTGAAAAATCTATCTGCCAGTTTTGGCCTGGAACATTCCCTTTATCAATACTTCCAAATTTTATTCGATTCTCCACCTTTGGATTTTTTTAATTTTTTTTTTTTTTTAAACAGATTTCACATCTATCAACCATACTCTTCACAGTTTGAAACTGATTCCTAGCTACTATTTGTTTTGTGAGAGAATTGTACAAAGCTCCAGTTCCCCAGTGTGTCTTGTCATGCTGTTTTTACCAGTTTCCATAACACCCTGAAAGGAACCACTATTCTGTTATCTCTCAATTTTGCCCAACCTGTTGATTCAATCTCTGCTTCCACATCTTTGATTAATTTAAGATCCCTTTCATCATAATTAACTGAATCAGGTAGTGTCAAAGTTTTCTCAGGAATCAGACTTAATACCTCACCTTGTTCCGCTGCCCTTTTTGCCTCATATTCTGCCAATTTATTTCCCACCTCCTGGGCAGTGTTACCTTTCTGGTGTCCTTTGCAGTGCATAATAGCAACAGCTGAAGGCAATTGTACAGCCTCCAAAAGTCTCAGAATCATGTCAGCATGCTTGATGTGTTTTCCTAGGGTCGTCAAAATTCCTTATTCCTTCCAAATAGCTCCATGAGGTTGATCTACACCAAAGCCATGTCTTGAATCTATCCAGATATTCACTCTTAGACCTTTAGCAAGCTCCAGTGCTCTCACTAGAGCAATTATTTCAGCTTGCTGTGCAGATGTATCCTTAGGGAGGGACTTTGCTTCCACCACTCAATCCCTGGTGGTTACATCATATCCTGCCATGCGGACTCATCTTTTACAAAACTGCTCCCGTCAGTGTACCAAGTGTATTCAGTTCCTCCAGTGGTTCCTCCTTCAATTCAGAGCTGCTTGCATACACTGTCTCTATAGTCTCTATGCAGTCATGTGTGATGGCTTCCATTTCCTGCTTATCACTCAGAAAAGAAGCAGGATTAATGATGGCAGATGTAGTCATTTCAACATCATCTTGTTCCATTAGGACTGCTTGGTACTTCAGGAACCTTGATGGTGAGAGCAAATACCCCCCCTTTTTGTCCCAGAACAGAGGTTACTGCATGGGAAGTATGCACAACCATCTTTTGTCCCAAAGTGAACTTCCAGGCTTCTTGAATATTCAGAACAACTGCAGCCACTGCCCGAAGGCATCCTGGCCATCCTTTACTAATTGTACCCACTTGTTTGGAGATGTATGCTACTGCTCGCTTATAGGGACCCAGCTTCTGGGCTAGAATTCCCAAAGCCACCCCTTGCTTTTCATATGAGAACAGCCAGAAGGGCTTGGTTATGTCTGGCACACCCAAAGCTGGTGCCCTCATTAGCTCTTGTTTCAATTCTTGGAATGCCCTCCTGTCTGGAATGAGACAACTAAGCAGGAGTTTGGCTTTCCCAGCCATCCTATAACATTCTCAGCTAAAAAAAGCTGCAAGATCCAACAGCTTGGTAGCATCGTGGCAGCAAAATCTCCTGTTATTTTATTGCTCCAGGAGCACAGACAAACCTATGGCAACACTAGGGAACCTCTCCTTGAAAACCTGATCAGTGAGTATGACTTGAAGCTTTTCCGGAGAGCACAAGCACGGGCATCTGAGGACGTGGTGAGACTTCTGACTCCTATTATACCTGATAGCAAAGGTCTTTGTTAGGAATGTGAAGGCTTCCTGGGTGTTGTTGTTCAGGTAGAATCAGAGTTTGCAAGAAGGGCAGCTCCAGCCCAGCCAAGTCAGCAAAGCTGCTGTAGGGGTAACATTGGAGTGCTGAAAGCACACAGCTGGAGTGAAGCTTTTGCAGTGAGAATGGAGGAATAATTAGTAACAGGCCCATGTAGCAGGTGTTTATTTTCAGTGAAAGAAAAGGCAGCCTCACCTGCTGAAAGGATGGCTAAGGAGTGTTGGCAACAGAACCCATCCTGACAGTAGCCAGTGACTGTGGAGTGGAGGCTGAGGCTTCTGTAGGTGCTTTGCAAAGCCACCTTCCACCTCCAGAGATGAACCAAAAGGCACTTTGATGCTTACCAGTAGCAATTGCATCTGGGATATCTGAGGCAGAGCATTAGGCTGTATCCTCTTCCTGCAAATTAGGAAATAAGCTTGAAGTGGCAAGGAGCTTCCATTGCTTCCGTGACAAGAAGAGGATGACCCTAGTGTTGGCATGCTGCCAAGCACTGATTTTTGTGACATTTCCTGATGTCAGTAACTACTGCTGTGGACAGGGCTCAGACTGAGGCTGATCAAGGAGAGGTCTGTGGGAGGGACTGTTAGACATGGTCACATTGAAAGATGACTTTTTACAGTCATTGTAGTAAGAGGACAAGGGAGGATGGATTAAAACTGGAGGAGGGAAGATTTAGGGGATACATGAGGAGGAAACTGTTTACTCTGAGGGTGGTGAGACCCTGGCCCAGGCTGCCCAGGGAAGCTGTGGCTGCCCCATCCCTGGCAGTGTTGAAGGGCAGGTTGGATGGGGCTTGGAGCAGCCTGGGCTGGTGGGAGGTGTCCCTGCCCATGCAGGGGGGTTGGATCTAGATGATCTTGAAGGTCCCTTCCAACCCAAACCAGTCTGGGATTCTGTGAATTTAGCAGACTTGAAGTAAATTCTTTTCCTTGAGGGAAACAAATACGACCTTCCCACCAACCTCCCTTGTTTTTGTTTTTTGTTTGGTTGTTGTTGTTTTTTTTTTAAATACTCCTCCATTTTTCCCATTCCCAGGAAAAGCTGCGGCTCCAGGGCCAGATCACAGAAGGCAGCAACATGATTAAAACCATCGCGTTTGGCCGCTCCGAGCTGGACACCTGGTACCACTCCCCCTACCCAGAGGAGTATGCTCGCCTGGGCCATCTCTACATGTGTGAATTCTGCCTCAAGTACAGGAAGAGCCAGACAATACTTCGCAGGCACATGGTGAGGGCTGGGGCAGAGCTGATCCCCCTGCCTTACACCTGCTATCAGCATCTCCATGAAAACATTCCTGGTGTTATCTCCGCTTTAGGAGACCCGTGTGTTTCCTGGTATATCCAGGAGCTGGTAAATTTTTTCCACCCTGAAAACGCCGTCCCCCTGTCGTTGTTTTCCTGTCATAGGCAAAATGTGTTTGGAAACACCCACCGGGTGATGAAATCTCCCGGAAAGGCTCCATCTCAGTGTTTGAAGTGGATGGGAAGAAGAACAAGGTAAGGAACTGCCATCCTCAGGCCAGCCTGGAGTGGTTTCAGAGGTGCTGGGCACTCCTTTCCTGTAGAGAAGCAGGACACAAGTGGCCCTTTCTCCCTCTAGTTGTAGAAAGACTAGAGTCTGATCTGTCCACACTTGCAGTTTTGTCTGTGTTTTCCTTGTGGTTATTCCTCAGCCACGTTGTGCTCCAGCAGTTCCACCTCTTGGCTCATACAATGCTTGGACATGTGTGTCAAGATCCTGTACTGCAGGGTAGGGGGAAGATTTCTGTGCTCAGCCTCAGTGGGTTGTGCTGCCCACCTCCCATTCCCTGTGGATACTTGGACAGCTCGGGGTTAGTGTGTGAACCAGCCTCCTGTTGGTGAGGGTGACCTCCTTAGCCCTGAGTTGAAGGGCAGAACATGGATCTGCAGCTGCACATTCAGTCCTGGGCAGCAGCACCGTGTGTGTCCTGCCTCTGGTTGTGTCTGCTCTTGGGAGGCTTCAGAGGAAGGAACAAAGAAACAAATGCAAATGCTAAATTTTGCACTGCGGGAAGCTGGGAGGAGGCTTTTCAAGTGACCAGAGATAACCTTGAAGCAGAGGATTAACACAGTACAGTGCAAGCAAGCAGAGATCCAACCTTCTGCTTCCTTCACCGAGTGGTATCAGATACCACAGATGTGGTATCTGGGGAGTTAAGAGATTGATATCACAGATGTCAATTCCCACCCTTAAGGAAGCTGGGCTTATCAAGTTTCATCACAAATGGAATTGTTTCCTGGCCTAGCTGCTTTGTGTGAAAGACTGTACCTCATTTCTCAGATCATTCAGAATTTTCTTGTCATTTGCCATGGTTTTGTCCACTCTTGGGGTGTCCCACTGTAATAAACAGATGTATTCTACTCTCCTTCTGCTTCTAGATCTACTGTCAAAACCTGTGTCTGCTGGCAAAACTTTTCTTGGACCATAAAACACTGTATTATGATGTTGAACCCTACCTCTTCTATGTCATGACAGAAGCTGACAACACTGGCTGTCACCTGATAGGTTATTTCTGCAAGGTTAGTTGAACATCCATACACACCCAGGCACAACTCCATGGCCAGCTATCCTAGGCTTAAAGTTGTGCACCAAACACCCAGTGTAATGGCTAATCAAGCAAGACACTAAGCCAGGTTGGTAGCTGAAGGATGATTGTGTGACTTGTTGTTAGGCAGGTTTTTCTGCTGTTGCTCCTTTCACCTTGTATTGTATCAGTTGCACAGGCTTGTTCAGTCTGCTGGGGTGATGATATCCCCATTGTTTGTACAGATCAAGACCTGTTAATCTCTCCTCTCTCTCTCTCCTTGTTTTTACCAGAAGAATTCTTTTCTCAACTACAATGTTTCTTGTATCCTGACAATGCCCCAGTACATGAGGCAAGGTTATGGCAAGATGCTCATTGACTTCAGTAAGTATGGAGAGACAAATCCTGGAGGCATGATAAATCTAATATATCTACGGTTGTGGCTGAGCAGGCTTCATTCTAGCTGCTTTCTCTGTGTGCTAAAGAGGGTAGCAGTCAGGAGAGAGTAGTTTAGGAAGGATAAATGTTGGGTTTTTTTTCCTTTGCAGGCTATTTGCTTTCTAAAGTAGAAGAAAAAGTTGGCTCTCCAGAACGTCCTCTGTCTGATTTAGGGCTCATCAGCTACAGGAGCTACTGGAAGGAAGTTCTTCTTTGTTACCTGCATACTTTCCAAGGAAAAGAGATTTCTATCCAAGGTATGCTTCCCAGGGAAAAGGTTTGCAGTGAGTGGGTTCAGGAACATCCCCCTGCATCTCATTCATTCATCTTCCTTAAAGATGGGGCAGGTCGTGCTTCACTCATGGAGATGTTTGTGTAGCAGCAGAGCTGGAGGAATATTCCTATAATTGGGAATGGCTGCTTTCCAGTCCTGCCACCACTAAAGATAAGTCAGCTTGAAGAGTATAAAACTATATAATGGCTTATTCTTTTTAAAAAATACATTTAAAATATTCAGAAAGGACTTTATCCCTCTGTAGATTAGAATAATTTAATTTTCTAATTAAAACTTGAATTTTAAATAGGAAAATGGCTCCACTGAGAGGCTTTCTGATGCTGTGGGAAAACGTTGAGACTATTTGAACTTCTTTAATAGTATTTCTATGATGATGGCACCAAGGAGTGTGCAGCATCTCCCAGACATGTCAGGGTAGTTCTGAAGGGTGAAAGGCTGCAAGTCAGACAGCCAGAGCAGGTACCTCCTCAGCATGTGCAGGGCATTTTGTGTGCATCCCTTCCAAAGGAGTTGCATGAAAGTTGGAGGTGACAACTAACAATTACAGGCTATTGCAGGGGAATCTGTGTCTGTTCTAACATAAAGTGCTGCTGGTTTGCAGAAATCAGCCAGGAGACTGCAGTGCATCCTGTTGACATTGTTAGCACCTTGCAGGCACTTCAGATGCTCAAGTACTGGAAGGGAAAACACCTGGTCCTGAAAAGACAGGTAAGATTTGTGGTGGCTATTTCTGCATATTTTTTTTGTTTCCTTGTATTTAGCTGTTTAATTCAGATGAACTCATTGACATCAGTATTTCCTTTGTGTTGTGCTGGACTTTCCAGTCTTTTGGTTCTAGCCGAGGGGGAACACTGTAGTTTTCAAATGCAGTAACTGATCAAATATGATGTGAACATCCAAGGTGAGTCGTCAGTAGTGTAGAATATGGTGCACTGACTTTCCTTTTCTCACGTGTGGAATAACTTTGCTCGGTCTAAGTGGCTTTTTAGGGGACATGGATCAATATTCCCATTGTGCTCCTCCTCATGCCTGCCCTTTATTGGGCAAATGGTTGACATAGAAGTGAACCGAATCAATGGAATCTTGAATGAGTCCTGTTTGTACCCTGTTTAGACATGAGACAAGTGGTTTATAAGTCCCCAAGTATGGCACCTCTCTTTTGTTCTTCCCTCCCTGAGACTTCACTTGGTTGCTAAAAGCAGCTGATCAGTGGGATTGGAAGGGCCTGGAGAAAGCTCTGCAGAGGAAAAGTTATTTTTGTCATGTTGAGCAGTTAGGAGGCTGGTCACCTTCAGGCTTGTGGACTTGGCTGTGTGCTGTTGTACCTTGGATAATTCTCCAGTGTGGATCGTGTGTTTTAACCTGCCCTTTCATGCTCTTTCCCTTAGGATCTGATTGATGAATGGAGAGCCAAAGAGGCCAAAAGATCCAACAGCAATAAGATAATGGATCCCAGCTGATTGAAATGGACAAGTTCCCTTCCATCAGTGACTTCATAACGGGTGACGTCATAATGGACGACATCATAATGGGTGACATCATAATTGGTGTCATAATGGGTGATGTCATAATGGATTATGTCATAATTGGTGATGTCTTAATGAATGACAACATAATGGGTGACATCAGAATGGGTGATGCCATAATGGATGATGTCATAATGGACGACGTAATAATTGGTGACGTCATAATGGATGATGTCGTGATTGGTGACGTCATAGTCGGTGACGTCATAAAGGGTGACACCATAGTTTGTGACGTCATAATGAATGACGTCAAAATGGGTAATATCATAATGGAAGATGTCATAATAAATGATGTCATAATGGGTGATGTCATGCTTGGTGACGTCATAATGGGTGACGTCATAATGGGTGACGTCATAATAGATGACATCATAATGGATGACGTCATAAAGGTTGACGTCATAGTTGGTGATGTCATAATGGTAGACATCATAATGGATGACATCATAATGGAAGGTATCATACTTGGTGATGTCATAATGGATGCTGTCATAATGGATGTTGTCATAATGGATGATGTCATAATGGGTGACATCATAATGGGTGATGTCATAATGAGTGACATCATAGTTGGTGACGTCATAATGGATGATGTCATAATTGGAGGCATCATAATGGGTGACGTCATAATAGATGACATCATAATGGATGATGTCATAAAGGTTGACGTCATAGTTGGTGATGTCATAATGGTAGACATCATAATGGAGGGTATCATACTTGGTGATGTCATAATGGATGCTGTCATAATGGATGCTGTCATAATGGATGATGTCATAATGAGTGACGTCATAATGGACGACATAATTACTGGTGGTGTCATAATGGGTGATGTCATGCTTGGTGATGACATAATGGGTGACGTCATAATGGGTGACATCATAATTGGTGGTGTCATGATGTGTGATGTCATAATGGATGTAGACATAATGATTGATGTCATAATAGATGATGTCATAATGGGTGACGTCATACTTGGTGACATCATAATGGGTGATGACATAATAGGTGAAGTCATAATGGATGACATAATGGATGACATCATAATGGAAGATATCATAATGGGTATCATCATAATTGGTGATGTCATAATGGAAGATATCATAATGGATGACATCATAATTGAAGGTATCGTAATTTGTGACATCATAATGGATGCTGTCATAATGGATGATGTCATAATGTATGATGTCATAATGGACGACATAATAACTGGTGGTGTCATAATGGGTGATGTCATAATGGATGTCGTCATAATTGATGACGTCATAATGTGTGACTTCAAAATGGATGATGTCATAATGGCTGATGTCATAATGAGTGACATCATAATGGGTGATGTCAACGAAAATTGTCATAATAAATGATGTCATAATGGGTGATGTTATAACGGGTGATGTCATAATGGATGTCATCATAATTGATGATGTCATAATGGGTGACATCATAATGGGTGATGTCATAATGGGTGACGTCATAATGGGTACCATCACAATGGATGTCGTCACAATGGGTGGTGTCGTAATGGGTAAGGTCATAGTTGGTGACTCATAATGGGTGACGTCATACTTGGTGACATCATAATGGGTGACTTCATAATAGGTTATGTCATAATGGATGACAGCATAATGGATGACGTCATAATGGGTTACATCATAATGGATGACATAATACTTGGTGATATCATAATGGATGTCGTTATAATGGATGATGTCATAATGGGTGACGTGACAATGGGTGATGTCATAATGGGTGAGGTCATCGTTAGTGACGTCATAATGGGTGACGTCATAATGGTTGACGTCAGAGTTGGTGATGTCATAATGGGTTACGTCATAGTTGGTGATGTCATCAGGGGTGATGTAATAGTTGGTGATGACATAGTAGATGACATCATAATAGATGATGTCATAATGGAAGATGTCATAATAGATGATGTCAAAATCAGTGACGTCATACTTGGTGATATCATAATGGGTGACGTCTTAATGGGTGACGTCATAATGGATGATATCATAATGGGTGATGTCATAATGGGTGACGTGATAATGGATGATGTCATAAAGGGTGACGTCATAGTTGGTGATGTAATAGTTGGTTATGTCATAATGGTTGGTGTCATAATGGATGACGTCATGATGGATGATGTCATAATGGATGACGTCATAATGGGTGACGTCATAATGGATGACATAATAACTGGTGATGTCATACTGGGTGATGTCATAATGGATGTCGTCATAATCCGTGACGTCATAGTGGGTGACGTCATAATGGGTGTGTGGGTAGTTAGGGTCCGGCGGCCGGAAGATTTCGCGCTGTACGGAAAGATAAGGCCCCTCTCCTAATAGCCAATAGCACTTAGTTCACGATGTAAGCAGACGGAAGTGACACCACAGACCTAACTCATATAAACACCGCGGTAAACACTAATAAACGCCATTTGCCATCCACCACATTGGTGTCTGTGAGCTGATGGACCGAGCGGCCTGGGGTTGGCCGCCGTGCCGTTCTTGAACCAGGTCGTCACGCCTTTCACGAAAGGCAACATCATTGTTAACAGTCTCCAGGAGGTTGCAGCTGAAGGACAGAGGTGACAGCAGTGCTGACTCTGGATCCCAGGTCAGTCTCACCATCAGGGTCACACAGCCCAGCCCAGTGATGCCCTTGAGCCAGGCTCCAGAGGTGACCACCAGCACCTCCAGAAGCATGGAAGGTGTGACATCCCACAGCTCTCATAACAGCTCAGAGAGCAAAGCAACCAACACGGTGCCCAGTGACTGTGAAACCAGTACAATGAACAATTATAACTGCTTCGTTTTACCATGCTCTGATCACAGCTGTACTTATCTGAACCCTTCCAGCCCCACGTTGGGCACCACAAATCAAAAGGACTGTTCAGGTTTAACCCCAGCCAGCAACTCAGCAAGACACAGCCCCTCGCTCACGTGGCCTCCTCCCAGTGGGACAGGAAGGAGAACTGGGGGAAAAAGGAAAGATCTTCTGGGGGTTGAGTTGAGAATTTCTTAATGATTCAAACAAAATATCCTAATATTAAATAAATATTAAATATACTAATATTATCCTAATATTAAAAATGAAATACATTTGTATGACCAAAAAGAATAAAAAATCCAAAACCAAACTGTAAAAGAAAAGAGATTAGAAACAAAACAGGAGGGAAACAAATTGTGATGCAACCACTCCCACCCACAGACTGATGCTCAGTGAGTTCCTGAGCAGCCATCACACTCCTCTGGATAACTCCCCCCAGCTTCAGTACTAACATGACATCACATGGAACATCCCAGTGGCCACTCTGGGTCAGCTGTCCTGGCTCTGCCTCCTCCAGCTCCTTGCAGAGCAGCAGCTGGCAGGACAGGGGCAGTGTGAGAAGGTGGGCAAGTCCTTGGCTTCATGTCAGCATGGCTTGGCAGCAACTCAGACATCCCTGTGTTACCAACATTGGTCTCAGCACAAACCCAAACAGGCTGAGGGACCTGGGCTTCTTAGCGAGGAGAAGTGGAGGCTCATGGCACTACAGCAGTAGCCTGGAACTGCTTGAATGGAGGTTCCAGAGATGATGCAGCTTTTCTTGGTAGTGGGAAGAGAAGAAAAGCTGCACTAAGTGCAGCTTGGAAGGTTCAGACTAGAGGTGAAGAAAAAGAGGTATCACTTGAAGTGTAGCCTTGTGGTGCAACAGGTCAACTGGAGAAGGTTCTGGATCAGCCCCTGGCTCTGTTTAAGTGAACAAGCAGGGAGAGCAGAAAGACATCAGTGAAGGTGCAGAAATGCCAGGGTGAGGTCTAGATGAGAAAATCAGATGGATGTCTCCAGGCTGCTGCAGGCACAGACACTGAAAGACAGTCTGCAGTAGAGATGGCCAAGGGCTCTGGCAGGGCCAAAGGGCTCAGTAGAACTGAGGGCTTTGTCCTCTTGGCCATGACAGCTGCCTTGGGCACCAAGCCCCACCAGCAGCAATTGTATTTTGAGGCTCTGGGCTCTGTTTCATCCTTGCCCCTTCCTGGGGAAGCTGGGAGATGTCACAGAATTTCCTTTCCCTTGTCATTGCTCCCCCTCAGCCCCCACTGCCCCCAGGAAGAGCCCTGAGCCCTGTGAGAGGGACAGGATCTGCCTTCCCAGGGCCTGGGCTCAGGGCTTGGCCTTTCTGCTCCATCCAACAAAGCAAAGGGTTTCTCAGCAGGACAGGCACCTGCCCAGGGCCTTTGCCTCCCTGCACTCATGGCCTCCCATGATCTGCTCTAGCGAGGCCCTGGGGAGGCTTTGTCAGGCTCAGGGGGACCCCTGAGTGCTTCAGGGTCCTTCCTTTTGTTCAGGCTTCTCTCAGTATCTGAGGTTCATGTCATTAGCCCTAACGAGCTAGATCATCCTCATCCTAACAAGCAAGTATTACAAAGCACTAACAAGCTTTTTTTTCGTGTTTTACTGTTTTTTTTAATTACTTTGACACTGGCCTCCAATTACCTGCTGTAAGGAGTCCCTGGGGAGGCTTTGTCAGCAATAGCCCTCAGTGGGGCCAATCACTGCTTCAAGGCACTTTCAGTTTTGCTTCTGGCTTCCTGAGCACTTTGTTCACTCTTCCCTCAGCACCTGAGGATCATGGACTCAGCACCAAACACACCCTGGGAGTCATTAAAGTGCAGAGAGCCCTAACGAGCCTTTTGTCTCCCTGTCTCTTCAGGTCTTCAAGACCCTTACAGCTCATTGGGAGCATTTTCATCATGTAGTTCAGGAGGAAGATTTCAGACAGTACCTCATAAAAATGGGGGTTATTTCAACGGGTATTTTAGATTATTTTCAGTTGACAGAAGAGCTGATAGAAGCATTCTCCAAGTGATATTGGTCTAGGGTGTCTTTTTTAACAATTTATTATATTTTAAATACTGTTTTAAGATATTTAATAACAAAAGAGTTTTAAAATGTATGCTAAGCAAATGCAATTATACAACATGTAAGAGAAAAATACAACATCAGGAAATAGAGCAGAATGAAGTATAACATCACAAAATATCTACAATACAGATATCACTGAAAAATAGGATGTTTCAAATACTTTTAAAGCAGTTATGAGGGAAAATACAGCTCTGAAACTGAGGTGAAGCAGCAACAATATTCTTATATTTTACTTGCATTTGTTTAACATTAATTTTAGAAAAAGTCTGACTAATGATTTATTTGGCTTTATCTCATTGTAAGTTTTTCATTTCTCATCTTGTATTGAGTTGCCTTTATCTCTCCTCTAAGCTGAGAAGCCACAAAAGAGAGCCTTTCAAATAAAGAAAACCAAGCCATTTTCATTAGGCACATAATGAAAGATTCCTCCTTAACTACATGATGAAAAGACTCCAATTAGCTGTTCAAGTTGTGAGGACCTGAAGATCATTACAGGAAAAGTCACAGCTCGTTAGGGTTGTTGTATTTTAATGAGCCCCACAGTATATTTGGTGCTGAGTCCAGGAACCCAGGTGCTGAGAGATTGATGAATGAATGAATAGTTTCAAGAAGCCAGAAGCAAACCTGAAAGTACCTTGAAGCAGTGATTGGCCCCACTGAGGGCTATTGCTGACAAAGCCTCCCCAGGGACTTGTTAGAGCAGGTAATTGGAGGCTGTGATTGCAGGGAGGCAAAGTCCCTGTGCAGGTGGCTCTGAAGCTAAGAATTCTTACTATGTCTTTATTCTATGAAGCAGTGAGGCCAAACTCTGAGCCCCAGGCAATAGGAAGGCAGATCCTACCCCTCACTTGTGGGTCAGGACTCTTCTTGGGGGTGGGTGGGAGGATGAGCAACACCAACTGTAGGAAAACTGTGCAACACCTCCTGGCTACCCCAAGAAGGGAAAGGAAGAAATCAAGTCCAGAGCCTCAACATGAAATTTTGCCTGGTGGTCATGAGACAATGGCCCTTTCTAAAGCTGTCCTTCCAGGTGCAGACTGTCTAGACAAAGGCCATTTCCATGCCCATCCTGAGTCAAACCGTGACAGCAATTATTGGTGCCCCACGTGGGGCTGAATCTTTAGCCCAGGCTCGAAAGTCATTGGTGAATGTTGAAGATTCCAGCTCTGATGGCAGGAATCCCTCAGGTAGCAATGGGCTGCACTTCTGCTGAATCTACTGACGGGTTGAAAACTGAACAGACACTTCCTGCAAAGTTTCTTCTGCAGCTTTTTCCCAAGATGCAGTTGTACATGTGGTGTGCAGCTGGGATCATCCTGCTCTGTGGAGCTGCTCTGCTGATTCTTTTATGTAGATGAGATTCGTTCATGTATATGATTGTTTTTAATTTATAAGACTGTAGCCAAAGCCATCATCTCTCCTGTGAGAAGATATTTAGTGCTCACAGAGGTTTTGATACTGATCTACAGGGTGGCAGTGTGTAGTAAGGTCTTTGATGTGAACAGAAAGGTCCATGTTGGTAATGGCAGGGTCAGCTTTACCTCTGCGTTTTGTCTCGGGCTGAATCTCCCAGCTCTGGCTCTGAATGGCAGGTTTCAGTAGGGATGCTTCTGCTGAATGTTTAGAATGTTCTGTGGATGGTAGAGCAAGATGTTGTTCCCCTCACTGCCACTCCCCCCCAGGCAAGGCTGCTGCCACCACTGCTGCTGCTGCAAAGACCAAGGCCACTCGCCCTCCATCCAGTGAGTAAAGGTTCATCCTGTCATCAAGGGAAAGGCAAAGACAACTGGTCCCAGAGCTCATCCCTGTCTGAAATCTCCACAGCTTCCACAGGACCAGGAAGAGAGTGATGGAGAAGATTCTTCTCAAGCAGATGGAGGAGTAGGCCCTTCTCACGCAGATGACAATGATGACCTTGTCCAACCTTTCTCTCTAAAGGAGCTGCACCTCATGAGAAAGGACTTGACCCTCCATGAAGGTGAGCCCCTTCTGCCTTGGTTGCTCTGCTGCTTTGACAGTGGGGCTGAAATCTATGACATGGACGAAAGAGAAGGCAGGCAGTTGGGATCCCTGGCCAGAGATGCTGCATTGACAGAGCACTTGGGAGTAAGGCAGGAACTCCCAGCCTGTGGAGCCAACTTCTTTCAGCTGTGAGGCAGAGATACCCCCACAAGGGTGACATCGACTGGCGCCGAAGCAGAACAGCCACTCTTGAGAGAGACATCACGTGCCTGACAGAACTGGCTGTGCCAGAGGTGATCTATGATAACAAGGGGTTACAGACCCTGGTGACCTTCTGTGCGACACACAAATGCTCCAGAGGTCTGTGCAGGCTGTGCCAGCAGCACATGCCCAGATGTTCTCCTTCAGGGGATGATTTGATGACTACAAAAGACCAACTGTGAGTGAAGTGGCTTTCAAAGCACGACAGTATGGAGACATGATCTCTGATCCCCATCAGTTCCACACCTCAGCCATGGAAAAATGACTGAGGGAAGGAATAAGATGCCTGAGAGATGGGAAGGCTGGTGCTGCAGCCATGAAGGGGACACGTCCTGCTAGGAGACAGCAGCAAGAGAGGCAGGACCCACTTGGATGCCACCTGTGGTCTCTCTAGTGTGATCTAATAAAGAGGACACGAGAACCTGAGACAATGAACCCACTGCTGTTCTTCTGAGACGTGTACAAGGGCTGCTAAATAGAAGGAATGAAGGAGATGGTCCTTCCAGGAAGACTTGAGTCAGACAATGGGACTCATTTCAAAACTAGTCTAGTGACTGGCTGGGCCAAAGGGGGGTGGGTGGGTGGTATCTCTCCCTATTTTGGCTTGAACCACATCAGTCTCCCCAAGGCCAGATGTCTGGTTTCATGGCCTTGCAGCGTGCCTCTAAATAAAGAGAGATCTGTCTGCTGGTTACAGCTACACAGTAAGTGTTGCACCAGATATTTAGAGATTGTCATTAAAATATTCATCTATATATAGTGCTGGGTTGTGAGATTCCTCTAGAGGTCCTCTTGGGTTCAGGTCTCAGTACCTCATATGGCCTTGTATGAAATGTATGGCCATGACATCACAATGGGGCAATGGAGCCTTAAATGGGATGTATGGCCATGACATCACCATGGGTGGCCAGTTTGGGAAGCAGGGGGATGTCCACGGCCTGCAGGGAAAGAGCTGCAGGAGTCAGACACTGTAGGACAGCCTGTGGTGGGGACAGCTGGGGGCACAGCCATGGCTGAGAGCCCCCAGCCCAGGTCTTGATCTCCTGGGCTGTGGAGCTTCTCTCTGCAGCTGCTGCCTACAAGGAGACACCTTCTCATGAGAGCAGCAGGACTCCATGGGCTCCTCATCACAGCCTGTGAGCCTGAGAAAGAGTGTCTCCTAGTCCTGCTCCAGGCACTGCACATCCCCACATCCCAGTGCCCGGGCAGAGCCCTGAGCAACGTGTGAGGGGCAGGATCTCTTCTCCCAGGGCCTCTGGGTCAGGGCTTGCACCTTGGAATCATCTCCCCCAGCCAGGCTGACTCCAGCTCAGAGCCATCTTGTCCTTGCCTTTGCCTGCCTGTCAGCAGGGCCTCCAGGTTCCTGCTCTCACCAGAGCCCAGGCAGCTTTGTCAGGGATGTCCCTCAGTGGGACCCTTCACACTGCCAGAAACTCTGGAGTTTGCACCTGACTCTGCCTTCTGGAGAGGTTTCTTCAGCTTCACTGCTCATCAGAGCCACCTTGCCATGGCCTTTCCCTGCCTGCCATGAGTGCTTCCAGGTTCCTGCTCTAAGCAGCCCCTGTGCAGCCTTTCCTGGTAATGGTCCTCCCTGGGACCCATTAATGCTGCAGAAAGTTGGGAGTGTGCAGCTGAGCCTGCCTTGTGGAGAGGAGCCCCAGCAGGGGCTGAGGGCACTGCCTGCAGGCAGCAGGGGAGAGGAGCCAGGCAGGGAGAGAGGATAAAGGCAGGCAGGAGGGGCAGGAGGGCTGAGAGCTGCTGAAGGAGACATCTTCACAGCCCTGGGCATGGTGAGTGTCTCTTTGCATGCCCCTCTGTGCGGGGGGAGGAACCAGTCCTGGAGCTGCTGGCTTGGACAGGAGACCCAGACTCCTGCAGCTTTGCAGGGAGAGAGGAGCAGGTTTGTCAAGGCCCCTGAGAAAGTGCCTTCAGCCTTTCCTCTGCCTGCAGGAAGCACTGCCCTCAGCTCTGTGCTCTCCCCAGGGCTGATCTGGTCTCCTCTTCAGGAGTGGCCAGCACAGAGCTGCCCCTGGGCAGGGTCCTGCTGCCAGGAGGGCTCTGCAGGGCAGAGCTGAGCACAGGCTGGGTGGGATGGGGCTGTGAGCAGGGCCAGGGAGGAGAGGTGGGGACAGCTTCCAGCAGGAGCAGCTGCAGTCAGGTCCCTTCCCCGCAGCAAGCCCTTGGTCTCCTCTGCTCCACAGCAGAGCTCCTGGCTCCAAGGCTCTGGGATCTCTGCCTGAGTCACCTGCTTAGCAGCTTGATCCCTGCGGAGGAGAAGCGTCCAAGTGCCACCTCAGGGTGCCTGTCCTCCCTCTCTGGGAGCATCGGGGCATTTCTCCATCTGGCCCTGCTGCCTGTGCTGTCCTTGCCCTTCCCCTCAGGCTCCCGAAGGACAAGGATGTCTAAGGTGCAGCTCAGACACCCATTCTGCAGGAGCTCTCAGGCAGCTGTGGCCAGGGCAGCAAAACCGCTGGGCCCAGCCCAGCTGAGCTTCTCTGGACATGCTGGGGTGGAGGGCTTGGGACCAGCCAGCTCTGCTGGTGGCACCACAGCTGTAGGAGTTTCGTGGAGGTTCTCCTACAGGAATATGCACAAGTGGATCACAGATGAGGAAAAGAGGGTATTTTTGAAGCAGACATTTCCCAGCTCCCCCCTGCTGTGGAGCAGGGAGAGCTCCTTGGGAGCTCAGCTCCTCACAGCACACTTGACCCACATGACCAGAGCTCCAGCCAGGGAGATGGACGAATATTCTGTAAACAAGGAGACAATGGCTGTTTTCAGGTGTTGCGGTTTGAGGGGAGGGAATGGGAAGAGATTTGCTCAGGGCTGTCCTGACTTGTGAGTGTGCTTTCCTCCTCTGGCAGCACCTCGTGAGGAATGGGCTGGGATGTCCAACAGCAGCTCCATCAGCCAGTTCCTCCTCCTGGCATTCGCAGACAGGCGGGAGCTGCAGCTCCTGCACTTCTGGCTCTTCCTGGGCATCTACCTGGCTGCCCTCCTGGGCAACGGCCTCATCATCACCACCATCGCCTGGGACCACCACCTCCACACCCCCATGTACTTCTTCCTGCTCAACCTCTCCCTCCTCGACCTGGGCTGCATCTCCACCACCCTCCCCAAAGCCATGGCCAATTCCCTCTGGGACACCAGGGCCATCTCCTACTCAGCATGTGCTGCACAGCTCTTGTTCCTTTTATTCTTCCTTGGAGCAGAGTGGTCCCTTCTCACCATCATGTGCTATGACCGCTACGTGGCCATCTGCAGACCCCTGCACTACGGGACCCTCCTGGGCAGCAGAGCTTGTGTCCACATGGCAGCAGCTGCCTGGGCCTCTGGGTTTCTCAATGCTCTGCTGCACACAGCCAGTACATTTTCACTGCCCCTCTGCCAGGGCAATGCCCTGGGACAGTTCTTCTGTGAAATCCCCCAGATCCTCAAGCTCTCCTGCTCACACTCCTACCTCAGTGAACTTGGGCTTCTTGTGGTTAGTGCCTTTCTAGCATTTGGCTGTTTTGTCTTCATGGTGGTGTCCTATGTGCAGATCTTCAGGGCTGTGCTGAGGATCCCCTCTCAGCAGGGAAGGCACAAAGCCTTTTCCACCTGCCTCCCTCACCTGGCTGTGGTCTCCCTGTTTATCAGCACTGGCATCTTTGCCTACCTGAAGCCCCCCTCCATCTCCTCCCCATCCCTGGACCTGGTGGTGGCAGTTCTGTACTCAGTGGTGCCTCCAGCAGTGAACCCCCTCATCTACAGCATGAGGAACCAGGAGCTCCAGGATGCTGTGCAGAAACTGGTGACTGGAGGATTCTCAGAAGTGCTCAATCGTTTGTCTTCTTGTGCAAATTACTGCTGATGTATCTCAGTATATGTCATGTCCATCTTTGCTAGTTTTTCTGGGGTTTCATTATCAACTTCATAGAGTTTTTGTTGGTCCGTTTTACTTTGTCTAATGTTGTCCAGAAAGGAATGTCAGTACTTGTGCCCTTTCTAATTCTGTGTCTGTCCAGCTTGTGTCTGACCCAGAGACTGTGTAAATCAGGAGCCGTGCTCTCTGTGTGTTTAAACAGAATCTAGACCTTCCAGCACTCAGAGATCCTTCCTTGGAGACCCTCTCAGAGCCTCTGTGCAGAGGGGCAGGGTAAGGGCTGCACAACAGCACTGCCAGGGAGCACCAGCACCTGGGCATATCCAAGCTGTTCCCTTCCCACTTTCCCAGGGTTGCAGGCTGCCTGGCACCAGGATCTCCTGAGCATGCCAGCCAGAGAGACACTGCCACTGACCTGCATTGCACAGAGTCATTGAGTGGGTTGGGGTGGAAGGGACCTTGAAAATCATCTAGTTCTATTGTCTTGCATGGACAGCAACACCTCCCACTAGATCAGGTTTCTCCAAGATCCATCCCACTTGCCCTGGAACACTTCCAGGGTTGGGGCAGCAACAGCTTCTCTGGGAAACCTGCACCAGTGTCTCACCACCCTCACAGGAAAGAATTTCTTCCTCAAGTGTAATACCAATCTCTCTTTTCACTTTGGAACTCTTCCCTTCTCATTCTGTCACTGCATGGCCCTGAAATAAAGTCCCTCTCCAGCCTTCCTGGAGCCCCCTGGCAGGTGCTCTTAGGTCTCTCTGGAGCCTTCTCTTCTCCAGGTTGATCAACCTCAGCTCTCTCAGACTGTCTCCAGAGCAGAGCTGCTCCAGCCCTCGGATCATCTCTGTGGCCTCCTCTGGACTCACTCTGAGCTCTGGGGAGGCCAGGAGGAGCCTGGAGGAGAGAGATGGGAGGTTGGAGGGAGGGAGCAGGGCTGGCCCTGGGGCTGTCACTTCCTGAGCTGCTGATCTGCTGAGCCTGCCAGATGGAGAGTCCCTGCCCCTGAGCTCCATTTCCTCCTTTCATTCTGCAGGGGCTGCCCAGACTGGGCTGCAGGGAGAGGTGGAGCTGGGAGAGCTGGGGAAGAGCTGAGCTGGGCAGAGTCCCCGAGAGGAAAGCAGCAGGGAACAGCTCCAGTGTGTGAGTGTGCAGGGTGGGGGCACAGCGGCGTGTTCCTGGCCCAGCCAGGCTCCTGGGACAGGCAGGAGCAACCAGCAGGGCAGGCTCTGCTCTGTCTTCACTGGGCAGCCCAGGAAAGCTGCCCCAGGGCCATTGTCACTCAGCAGCCAGAACAACCACCCTCCCCAGCACTGGCCTCTCACCACAGCTGACAGAGATTGCTTGTCCCTCCCACAGGGACACATTGTCAGCAAGGGCAGGAGTCCCTGTTTGCCCTGTGCAGACAAGCCCTGAGCATGAGCATCATGTGCGAGTGCTGAGATTAACCCCAGTGAGCACAACCCCCCAGCTCTTCCTGGGGGGCTGTGAGGGTCTGTAGGACAGACAGTGTCTCCAGGTCACTCCATGTTGACAGCAACGTCCCCTGGAAACCACCTGGATGCAGCTGAGGGATGTGCTTCCTTGAACCAAGGGCCACCAGCCTGTCCCTGAAAGACCCAGGAGGGTCGGAACAGGGAGGGGTCAATATTCCCCCTGTTCCTGCCATACTCTACAAAAGCAGGAGAACCAGAAGCTCAGGCCCTTTCCTTCCTCTGCCTCCTTCCTTTCTGCTGCTGCTGCTGCCTGGGGATTCTTCAGTTTACCAGGTGCTCTCTGGAATCCAAGTCCACCAGGTGCTGTGAGGAGCTGTGGACCCCTCTCCTGAAGTGGCCTTGCTGCAAGGGACCCTCACCCACCCGTTCCTGCCATCAGCAAGATCAGTTTTATCTATATTAGGACAGAAGTGTATAGATCTGTTCTTTCCCCATGTGTTATTTCCTTACCCACATTGCAGTAAATTCATTCCTGTTTCAGTTTCCAGCCCTTAAGTCTCTTCCTTATCCTTCTGTCTTCCCTTGGGAGGGAATAGACAATGATTTATAGTTTTATGTCCTATTTGCCACCTCAGTTGCTTTCTCATTTGGTTCAAGCAGTGGTTGCTGGTGGGAGGAGCTGGGCTGAGGGTTGGCTTGGGCAGTTCAAGGGCGACTTGAGGATTTGGGTGTTATGAGAAATGATTCTGCTCCTTTCTCTGGCCAGTTCCCCGTGCCCAAGCCTGGGGGCCCCAGGCATGGCTGTTCCCTTCTGCTTGCATGAGGGCTGTGCCTGCTGTGTGCCAGGGCTGGCTCCAGTTGGGAAGTGGTGCAGGAAACCTGCCGCTGCCAGCCCCCCAGGGCCCCTCCTGCTGCCCCCGCTGCTGCTGCCCCCACGGCCCCTGCCGCTGCTGCCGCCCCCGGCGCTGCTCTGGGGTCAGCGGGACCTGCGGCAGCGCGTGACACCGCTCCCCTCAGTCCCAACCAGCCCTGGGGGCTCCAGGAACAAGGCGCAGAGAGCACGGGGAGAAGTCAGACCGCCCGGGGAGGGATGAGGACTGGGAGACAGGGGCAGGCGCTGGTCCAGGGGAGAGGCAGCCTGGGGCAGGAACAGCACACGGCAGCGATTCGGGCCTGAGATCAGGGTTAAATCCCTGCCCAGGAAGGAGTCACGGGATGGAGGAAAGGATCCTACACACAGGGAGGATGAGTCACTGATTTGGAGGCTGTTGGGGTGGGATGACCTGGGAGCTGCTGGGGTCGATCTGGAGGGCAGGGAGGCTCTGCAGTTGGGATCCTTAGCCAGAGATGCAGGCATTGATAAGATGGTTGGCAGGAAAAACGGTCCTTTCAGTCTCTGGCACCACCTTTTGATGGCTGTCAAAAGCCAGTATCCCCACAGGGAGGACACTGGATGCCACCCCAGTAGGTGGACACCGTAGAAAGAGGAATTACCTGTCTGAGAGAGCTGGCAGTCCAGGAGGTCATCTATGGTAATGGGGACACACCTGAAAGCCCTGAGGAGCTGCCATGCAGTCAGCCCATGCTAAAGAGGCTCTCACAGTGCTCCTCCTATGTATCCCACCATGTTGGGAGGAAGGGTATTTGTGGGAAATGGTGAAACACCACCAACTGTCGATGAATTTGCTAACCAGCTTAGGTAATATGCAGACAGTATCTCTAACCCCCTAAATGCCCATGTCTCAGCTGTGGAAGAAATAGTTGAGGAGTGGAAAAACCTCTGTGAGAAGCTGGGTGACAGGGTCTGCAGACTGGAGAGGCACAAACCACCCATTCCTCTCCTGAATGGAACCATGTATCAGCCGTCAGAAACAGGGGCACTCCAAGGAGACCAGCTCAGGTTATGCAGAATCAAACACGAGGTTCTCTGTGGTCTCCTCTGCTGAACATGGTGAGGACACGAGCAGGTGGGACGGCAAAGCCACTGCTGTTCTGCGTGCCAGAGCACGGGAGCTGCAGGGTGGTGCCACTAGAGAGAACAGTCCCAGCATGATGACTGCTCGGCTCTCCCGGGAAGTATCTGCTGGCCCAAGCAGGTGGGTCTCTACCCCAGAGGAGAGTCCAGCACGCCACACAAAGCCCTGTGTTACTTGTGGATGCCATGCTCAACGTTAGAGGGGCCCTGCCTCCAGCCAGCTGCAGGAGAGGGATAACCCAGTTGACTGGACACTGTGGGTTGGGTGGCCTGGCACAACAGAACCACAGGGTTCTAGAGCCCTGCTGGGCACTGGTGCACAGTGCACTTTGATACCATCCAGCCAGACAGGGGCAGACTCCATTACCAGCCCTGGAGTCCCTGGAGGGTCTCAAGAGCTGAGTGTATTGGAGGCTGAAATGAGCGTGACTGGGAATGACTGGAAGACCCATTGGATAGTAACTGGCCCAGCTGCTCACTGCATCCTGGGTACAGATTGCTCTGGAGAGGGGACTTTGAAGACCTGGAAGGGTATAAATGGGCCTTTGGTGTAGCAGCCATAGAGACTGAGGGCATTACCTGGCTGTCTGCCCTGCCTGGTCTCTCTGATGACCCTTCTGTGGTGGGCATGAGGAGGGTGGAGGAGCAGCAGGTACCAACCCCTTCTACTGCAGGACATCGTGGGCAGTACCGCCCCAGCAGAGACTCCCTGCTCCCAACACATAAGCTGAGTGGTCAACTAGAGAGCCAAGCAGTGATAAGGAGGGCTCAGTCACCCTTCAACAGCCCCGTATGGCCAGTGCAGAAGCCTGATGGGGAATGGAGATTAACTCTGGACGACCGTGCCCTGAATGCAGTCACAGCACCGATGAGAGCTGCGGTTCCAGACATGTTGGAGCTGCAATAGGAGCTGGAATCCCCAGCAGCTCAATGGTCTGTCACTATTGACACTGCTAATGTGTGTTTAGGTCCGACCACTGTTAAGAATCTCCAGTGCAGAACTAGCCCCTTTGTTTGCCCTGTCAAAAGGGGACACTGACTTACGTTCTCCCTGCAGTCTTGGCTCTGAAGCCGCTCAATCTTTACAGAAGGTTGCCATGGCAATAATGGTCAGGCAAGCACATTGATGGGCTCCTGAGTTGCCTTTTCACCTTATTCTCTTAAATCCCTCCCGGCAGCCTCGTGCGCTGATATTTCAGTGGGATCCCCAAATGTCAGATCCCCTGCTCCTTATGGAGTGGGTCTTTTTATCAAACCAGCCAACAAAACCTGCCTTGACCCAGCACGAGATGTTTGCCTTTTTGATGGTTAAGGCCAGGCAATGCTTGTTGTTGCTGGTGGGCGTGGACTTTTGCTGTATCTGTTTGCCTGTTACCAATATTTATCTGCAGTGGCTAAACCAGCGGTCAGACACGTTTGCTGTGGCATTGGCAGATGATACAGGCCAACTTACATCCCACCCGCCTCAGCACAGGCTTTTTACCACTGCCTTTAATTTGGTACCTCTGCCTAGAAGAAGCGACCGGCCATTACAGGCCCTTACAGTTTTTACAGACGGGTCTGGGAGGTCGCACAAATCAGTCATTTTATGGTGGGATCCTCAGTCTAATGGATGGGAGTCAGACGTAACCGCTGTTCCCAGATCCCCTCAAAGTGTGGAACTAGCTGCAGTTGTTGGGCTTTTCGAAGGTGGTCTGCCCCACTTAACCTTATCCCTGATTCAGCTCATGTTGCAGGAGTTGCTGAGCGGGCTGAAGCAGCATCACTGCATGATGTGTCACATCCTGCTCTGTTTGTTTTGTTACAGGAATGTCTTTTTCTTTCAGACTCGCGGCCTCACCCCTATTTTATCATGCATGGAAGGTCTCACCCTTCTCTGCCTGGCTTGATTGCAGAAGGAAATCGACAGGCTGACTTAATGCCCTCACCAGTTCAGGTATCACCAGATGGCAGGGCACAAGCTCAACTTGGTCATTCCTTTTTCCACCAAAATGCAGGAGGGTTAAAACGACAGGTTGGGCTCTCTTCACAGCAAGCATCTGATATTATTGCTGTTAGCCCTGACTGCCAAAGACATTCCTTTCCTCAGTCGAGGATATTCCCTTCTCCTCCCTAGGCCCAGCGCTTTTCTTCCCCACTCCCAAGACTCTCCCTGCCCTTTTTGCTCTCGCTTGGTCCTTCTCCGGCTGTTTTCCTCCTGGAAGAACAGAACCATGAGGTTGGACTCCGCACTCGCTTCGCACTCATGTACGTCTCACTCACACACACACACACACAAGAGTCTCAAACCACCAGGGTGACACTTCACAGTCAGTTTTCTCACCTTGGTCCGTGCACGGAGTTTGCCCGGTCGATATCAGGGCGCCTACTTCCCTTTATCCTTTATTGCCCCCTCTGTGGTTTGTGGGATCTGTTTATAACTGGTCTCGGGTCTGGGAACCGTGGAACATAACGGGGTGCACCTTTCCCTTCCCCAGGATCACTGATCCAGGGAACCCTGAAATCAAGGGGTGCACCTTTCCCTTCCCCAGGATCACTGATCCAGGGAACCCTGAAATCAATGGGTGCACCTTTCCCTTCTTCGGAGACGACCACTCCCTGGATGATGATTTTGGATCCTGAACGAGCCCCCAAATTCCTGAGAAACGTTTGTGGTGCCAATGAACAGGCTCACACGGATCCTTCAGCCAAGCACAGTTTATTTACACTCTGGCAAGAGCGGGTGACCTAAACCAGCAGGCACACCCATAATAAGGTGAATATTGATATTCCCTATTCCCAATGCAGTTCCCTCCCCTGTTTCCCCCCTGGCTGGGCACTCCAGGGCTTACAGCCTGTCCCACGCTTCAAATTATCCCATAAGTTTCCCACCCCTGTTTCCACCTTCCACTCTAGCAGGTCACTTTTTACCTTTTAAGGTATAACTCTGACCTTTCTTGCCCCCTTGGGTGTCTTCCCAATCACCAACATGATCTGTACCCACTGGTGTAGATGGAAGTGGCTTTGTTGGGTCTGATCTTGGCCGTAAATCCTGCTCCATGTTGGGATCCCCAGATGGAGCCCAACTCAGTCCCTCAGCTTCTTGGACCATAAACCACTCCAGGTGTCATGGGAACGTATCTCACTTCTCAAACAAACTATAATATTCCTAACACTAGGGTGTATATATATGTAGAAAAACCAACCCAACACTCTGCTTCTAACAGTAGGACACAAAAACAACCCTTACATTTCATTTCTAACAGAAGACAACTGGTACAACTGGTCCTTATGGGCAGACGACTGGCCCTGCATCAAGGACACCAAGCCTTGCAGGGAGGACACCTGGTCCTGCAGGGGGGACACCTGGTCCTGCAGGGGGGACACCAAGACATGCAGGGAGGACACCAGGACATGCAGGGAGGACACCTGGTCCTGCAGGGAGGACACCAGGACCTCCAGGGAGGACACCTGGTCCTGCAGGGAGGACACCAGGACATGCAGGGAGGACACCTGGTCCTGCAGGGAGGACACCAGGACCTCCAGGGAGGACACCTGGTCCTGCAGGGAGGACACCTGGCCCTGCAGGGAGGACACGAGGACATGCAGGGAGGAGACCTGGTCCTGCAGGGGGGACACCAGGACATGCAGGGAGGAGACCTGGTCCTGCAGGGAGGACACCTGGTCCTGCAGGGGGAACACCAGGACATGCAGGGAGGAGACCTGGTCCTGCAGGGGGGACACCAGGACATGCAGGGAGGACACCTGGTCCCACAGGGAGGACACCTGGTCCTGCAGGGAGGACACCTGGTCCTGCAGGGAGGACATCAGGACCTCCAGGGAGGACACCTGCTCCCTCAGGGCAGTGTGGAGGTGGCTGAGCTCTCTGAGCTGCAGGAGAGCTGCCTGTGTCTGGGTGCAGACGTTCTCAGCATCCCCCATGGCCTCCTGCTGGGTGCCCATGCTCACTATGGTGGGCTCAGCAGGGGCAAACTGGCTCCCACTGCCCTGCTGGGAAGAGAAGGCAAAGGGATCAGGGTGACAGGCAGATGCGCAGCAGCACCGGGGGCTGCGTTGGAGCCACCAGCACTTGCTGATGGCGACGTGGGGAGGACCCAGAGCAAGCAGAGCAGCGTTTCAGCCCCAGCTCTTCCTCCCCAAAACTCCATCCCTTTCCCACTGGAAGCCCCAGGTGCCAGCAGGACTCAGCTGAACTCAGACCCTGCCCTAAGGGCAGCGCGCGGGCCGTGCAGAGCCCGCAGGAGGGGGCTTGGGCAGGGGAGCACCCAGGGGACCAGCCAGAGCCTCTACCTTGGAGATGCTGCTCTCCTTCTCTCTCCTCTTGCTCTGCCCCACACTGGTGGCCACGGAGGCAACCTGGGGGCCGCTGACGGTCGCGCTGCTCTCCTGCTCCTTGGCTAACAGGTTGTGCAGCTGCCCCAGCTTGGCTGGGAGCAGACGGCGCCGGACCCCAAAGTTGACCGAACACGTGTCTCTTGGCACCAGGACGAGGTCCAGAAGCTGGGGGGGGCTAGACGAGTTCATGGTGCTGTCCTGTCTGGTACAGCAGAGCTGAGCAGGGACACCAGAGGCTTTCTGCCAGGGGTATCTGTCTGGGTGGGTGAGAGGGATGGAGAGCTGATAGCCTTCCTTCTCCTTGTCACCTCAGAGAGCGATCCCAGCTGGGGGGTCACACGAGTGGCAAAGTGAGCCCCGGCGTGGGGGTTTTATAGGGGGGAGAGGCTGATGTCACAGAGCAGGACTGTGACCCCACCAGGCAGCGCTGGAGGGCTGGGGGCTGCAGGGCTGGGGGTGCCCCAGCACTCAGCACTGGCACAGCTTGGCTGCCTCCTCCTGCAAGAGGAGCTCTAGGACAGTCTGAAAACTCGGGGGATGCAGGTCAGTGTATTTTTGGAGGCAGAAACCCAGGAAAAAGACATTCCAAGCACACCAGTCCACACTGGAGGTGGCTGGAGGACGAGGTCCTTCCTGCTCTCGCCCAGGTAGGGAGCAGCAAAGCTGCTGGACGTGAAGGGAGTTGGTATTTCCAGTGAAACCCACTCGAGGATGTTGGTTTGTGGGTCACACAAGAGCAAAACCAGGGCATCTCAGGCCCTGGGTTACACACCCGTACGTATGCTGGGTGTTCCTGCCCTGGGCCCTGCAGAGAGGAAAACCTTCTCCAGGGTTTCCAGGCCAATTCCTGCCAGGAAAAGGGTGGCAGCCCAGAGGAAATCAGGCACCCGTGAGCCATAGATCAGCCCCTTCAGGGGAGGAAGCATTTCTTGTGGCTTCCCCTTTGCTTCCAAAGCCATCTACCTCAAGAGTGAACAAATCTGGCAGCATTCCCCTCTGTTTTCTCAAAAAGGTTGAATTCATTTCCAGAACCCTTTTTTTCCCCCCTTTTAAAGTGCAGTGAACCTCTCCAGGTGACAGCAATCAGCCCTTCCCACACACCTGAATGAAGCGTTTGGAGACGGGGTCTTTGTTCTCCATCCTATGTAAGACAGTTACCAATGATTTAATGGGTTTTCAGGACTGCTGGTGTAGATTTCTGGAAGAGCAAACTAGGAGAGTTCTGTTTTTCTGAAGAAAAACCTCTTAGACTTGGGCAGTTACACCTGAGCAGCCAGGAAGCCACCTGCAAGCTCTTTTCCCCATGACCCACGGTGTCTTGGCAAGCAGTTTCTCACTCCACGTTTCAGCAACTCACCATTATTTGGTGAAATCTCTCTGGGATTCTAAATAAAGGGTTTTTTTCCCCGTTTCTTCAGCAGACTAAGCCTGGCCTGACCAGGGAGCACCCCTTGCAGAACCAGGGGGCTGGATTATCACATGCTGTGCCCTCGGTCCCTGAGCAAAGCCAGCAGCTGATGAGCTTGAAGTGAGATGTGCATGGGTTTTCAAGGAAGACCTCTGGAAAGCTCCCTGAGGAACAAGCTTGTTGGGAGGATGTGGTGCTCCTCACAAGGACTGGCAATCCCCAAGCTTGGTTGTTGAAAGAAAGCAGGTTTATTTGCAGGTGGTTTGTGTTGGTATGAGAAGTCGAAATAAACCAAAATCTAAACATAGAAAAATACGTCAATGGCATATTTGGTCTTTGTATCTATTGGTATAGTTGGTGTCTGTACAGACCCATTTATAACATAAATATCAGTATCCTCTGAATGCAGCATGAGCTGGTTTGTCCAAGGGAGCAGGAGCCTTCCTACATACCTAAAACCCATGGTCACCTACGCTTGACTCCTCCTGCTCTCTCCCCCAGTTCTAAACCAACGTGATCAATCTTCTCCCTTCCTGGAGCAGCTGCCAGTCTCCACCATTCTGCTCCTGCATCTCAGTTCCCCCAGAAGAGGACAAATTCCCCCCCAGCACAGGCTCCTAGGTTCACTTAATTTCTTTTAAAACTGGGCTACATTCATGTTTTTCAGCTTCTCTCGAAAGATTTTATCCTCAAAGTGTGTGAATAGCTTTTTCTCTGCTGGGCTCTGAAACACAAGGACTTCCAGAGCTGGATGAGCATCTTCCATCTTCCTGTGCAGCTTCCCTGGCTGAGCCTGGCTCTGAGGACAAGGAAGAGCTGGGAAACTGAGCGATGGCAAAGGGAAAGATCTGTCTAGTTACCCAGCTGGCTAAGTGCTCTTCTTGCTCTGCTCCAGCCCCCAGTGCCTCATCCCCTGACAAGGAAGCCAGGCTGTTCTCCGGCTCTCAGAGCCCTTCCAGCTGTGCAAGCTGCCTCCAGTCCTGAGCAGCACAGAGTGTCCATATTCTGAGCATTTCAACTGAACCAAGCAAGGGTAGAAGGAGCAGGAATAAACCTTTTGAAAGGAAATGCATGCAAGAACTTGCTGTTGGTTCTACTGGTGGAGGTAAGTCTCAGTCCTGCTGGCATTTCAAAGTTGTGCCAGCTCCTTTTATAGCTTCAGCTTAGAAAATCTTCAAGTCCATGGGTGCTAGAAATCAGTTCTGCCAAGGTGTCACACCTGGTTCAGTCATAAGAGATCAGAGAGGCCCCAGAGAGGGGCAAAAACCAAGAAACATGGCCCAGCAGGACAAGCTGTCTACTTCTGTCATGCTCAGCTAAGCTCTGGTTCCTCGAGAAGGTGGGACATGTCAGCAGAGCTGAAGTGCAGCCTCCTGGCAGGATGCTTCCCCTCCCCTAGTGCTTCCCCCAGGAAGCATTGCTGCACTCCAGGCAGCTCCTGCAAACAAATCTCCCTTCAGCAAAGCTGATGTGAAACTCCGATCGAGTTTCTCTGCACTAGACTAAGACCTCTAGACCCTTCAGGCCGCTGAAGTGCTAGCAGTTTCCACTCAGTCTAGTTCAGCTCTTCAGAAAGTCAGATTTCTTCTTGCAGATGCATTTCTGTGAACGTCAGTCGTGCTGCAAAGGCTTCCCTGCAAAATGCCTCCTTGCCCTCTGGTCAGACACCAACATGTTCAGCCCAAGGAACAAAACGACTCAGTGCTTTACTTATTTTCAGGGATTCCTTGGTGTGCATGCACAGCACTAGTTGATGTGAAGCACAGCTGGGCTGATTCTAGCTATTAGAAAATCTCAGCCAACTACTTCATGCCCTGTTGGGCTGCTCAGTCTCTTTCCACACCCCTCCATCGTTCCTTAGCTCTTTCCCAGCACACAGCAGCACTGTACACGAAAGGAGGTATGAGAACAGATGAAAACTGGGGAATGAAATGGCCACAAAGTCGTTAACAAGTTGGCGGCTTGTGCTGGAGTCGGTAAAACAGCTTCAGGCGGACCGGGAAGCTGCAGCCCCGGGGCGAGGGAACTCTAAACCAGCTCCCACTGCCCCTGCAAGCACGGACGTGCCACTCCCACCCCCTCCCCTTCTTGAAGTGTGCTCCTTACCCCCTGAGACAGAGGATGAGTTCGAGGAAGCAGCAGGAAGGGAACCTGTGAGTTGGTGTTTAACAGATCTATCGGCCCCCGGAGCGAATGACGGGGTGACGTGTTTGCCCTCTCACCCCCCTTCAGAACTTGCTGCCTGGACAGCCCGTTCCTGTAGCAATTCCAGGCACAGACCCAGGCAAATCTTGGAAGAAAGTGTATGAGCAGGCTAAAGAGGGAGGACAAGTGGAACTGGCCAGTGATATTTTAGCTTGCCCCGTTATTCATGGTAACAAGACAGAATCAAACGAGTGAGATCCGTTTCATTGGAGTGTTCTACGTGATTCAAGAACTACGATTATGCAAGATGGATTTACCTTGAATGACTTACAGGAATTGTTGGGAACTACCAATTGGCTAAGGCCTTTGTTGGGGCTGTCTAACACCTTGCTAGCTCCACTATTGGAACTGCTAAAAGGAGACGCTGACCTGTCATCTCCTCGGTGCCTCACGCCAGAAGCTGAAACAGCACTTAAACAGGTGGAAATTGGCATTTCAGAAAAGAAGGCATGGAGAGTCACTACTGCTATTCCTCTTAGTTTGTATGTCTTGTTGTTTCGTGATCACCCGGTTGGGCTGATTGCTCAGTGGTATGAAGAATGGACAGATCCATTACACCTTCTGGAGTGGGTTTTTGTACCATACCACAAAAAAAAAAAAAAAAGGAACAGCTTGTTGGGCTTTGGCAGTTTTTGCAGTGATGGGGTGTCCAGCACATCACAGGCATTCCTCCTTCTCCCACAGGTCAAGCTCTTGTTGAGCCCACACTTCAGTCCCTCAGGGTGTTGCTTGAAAAGCAAGGTGGGGGAATGATGGGTGAAACAAGCACGAGTGTGGAAAGCAGTATATGCAATGAATCATTTAACTGTTCCTCCTTCTAGCACAGGACCTGTTCTCATAACTCATTTCTCTGCACTCTGACAGGGACCTGGTGCCATCGTGTGCCCCTGTTTGGGTTCGTCACCTTCAGACTCAAGGCTGGGAAGGCCCCTGGGACCTTGTCCCTTGGGGGCCTGACTTGGGTTGTGCTTGTGTCTCCACAGCTGCTGGGATCGCTGGGTACCTGCTCAGTGCCCTGTCCTGGCTGCTGTGGGGGCAGCAGAACTAATGGCACCTCCCCTGGTGCCATGGAGCAGCAAAGACAGATGGGTCTGGTTGGTACACGCCATGGATCAGACAAAATCTGGGACTTCAGCAGCCCAGACTGAGCAGCTTTCGGCATGAAAATGATGTTAAATGATGCTCATCACTATAGGTAAAAAAGGGAGTTGTAACAGATGGTGTTGGATTGTTAACTCAGTAGATTTGGGGAATGCTGGGGAGCCCTTTGCTGTCAGTTCATTTTTGCTTCAGCTGTGGCCGCAAACGCGTTGATAGAATTGAATAAGTTAGTGTGTTGTGTGGTAAAAAGAGCTAATGAGATTTCTGAATTATTGGGTGTCATATGAATAGTGGTTGCCATGTTGTTCTGTAGAACTGGGCTGCTGCTGGTTTCCTGCTGTTGGCTGATGGACACGGGTGTGAAGCGGTGATGGAACGTGGACTTGAGAGGCAACTTGAAGTCAACCCACAAGAGCATCCAGGAACTGAGTGACAAAGCCAAAAGGATCACAGAAGATAACGGGGTTTTTGGACTGGTTGGAAGGTTGAAACGTGTCAGGAGGGGTGAAAAGCTGGTTGCACACAGGATGGTCAAGATGACGTGTCGTCCCTGTCGTTTTGCCGGTAGCGCCGCGTTTGCCGCCTGCCCTGCAAAGGGCCCTGCAGAGGAGGGTAAACGCAGCCCTCTTGCTGGAAAACAAAAGGGGGAATCGTGGGCATCAGCTACGGGCCCCAGGCGGCCTGGATTTTAACAAGCTACAGCTCTGCCCTTGGCAGTTAGAGACAAACACGTTTGTGGGAAGAGAAGGCAGGAGGGAGATACGGACGCGTGTTGATGTAAGAAGATGTAAGAAACTTGTGACCTGTCACCAAGTGGGACAGAACGTGTGAGCAGGAGCTGTTCACCAACGGGAAGGAGGCGTGAGGAGCGTGGGCAGGAGAAAAGGGTATAAGAATGGGATGTAACCTAATCATAAAGGCTGATACTGGTGACCATCAAGGCGTCCCGGTCCCTGGCTCCGCCGCAAGTTGCTTAACGTTGTAGACAAGTTCCCCCTCTTGTGGATAAAGAACTACATGGAGTCAGTGTGAGAGGCAATGAGTTCCTCCAGGCTAGAGATCAGCTGCTGTTTCTCCTGCAGAGCTGTCGAGAGACAGAAGTCCTGCCACAATACTATTGAGCTGGTGCACAGCTGAGGGCTGGGAAGCCCCACCAGAGGAAAAGGACATGCAGCCTGTCCCTAAGCCACCCTGTCAGCAGCTCCTGCCCAGGAGCAGCCACCAAGCTGAGGTTTGCCAGGGAAAAGGCTCCTCCTTGCTCCCACAGCCTGCTCGGATGGCTGACCCCAAGGGCTGGGCTCAGCTGGCACCATCTGATGGGCAGTGATAGCCCCAAAGGGTGGGCTCAGCTGGCACCATCTGATGGGCAGTGACAGCCCCAAGGGACGGGCTCAGCTGGCACCATCTGATGGGCAGTGACAGCCCCGAGGGGTGGGCTCAGCTGGCACCATCTGATGGGCAGTGACAGCCCCAAGGGACGGGCTCAGCTGGCACCATCTGATGGGCAGTGACAGCCCCAAGGGACGGGCTCAGCTGGCACCATCTGATGGGCAGTGACAGCCCCAAGGGCTGGGCTCAGCTGGCACCATCTGATGGGCAGTGACAGCCCCGAGGGATGGGCTCAGCTGGCACCATCTGATGGGCAGTGACAGCCCCAAGGGACGGGCTCAGCTGGCACCATATGATGGGCAGTGACAGCCCCCGAGGGCTGGGCTCAGCTGGCACCATCTGATGGGCAGTGACAGCCCCACGGGATGGGCCCATCAAGCTGGCCCCAGGCAGGCAGCTCACAGCAGCAGAGGTGAGCTGGCAAGGGAACCTCACCCCTGGGGAGCTGCAGGGTTTCCTTCTGGAGGGACCTGGGCATTTCTTGCCTCCCATCCCCAGGCTGGCCACGACCATGGTGCCAGGCTGGGGTCGGTGCTGGTGTCGTGCCCGGGGGAAGTGAGGTGCTGGATCTGGGAGATTTGGTCATGTAGCAGTGGGTGGGAGAAACTGCCGCAGCGAGCGAGGTAAGCGAGGCAGGTCCAGAAATCAATGTGATTGATAAAGCCAGCTTTGATTTATTTCAATACTCGGTGTTACTTTTATACCCTTTTCCAAACCTACTTGTAGTGAATTCATTGGATAGTAACTACTTGTAGTGATTTCACTGGATGGTAACTACTTGCAGTGATTTTACTGGATAGCAACACACATCTGAGTTCCAGGGTTCTTCCTTGTTTTCTATTATTCTACTTCTCTACCTTGTCCTTGAGTTAGTTTAAGCTAACAGAGAGGTAGTTCGCAGCCGTCGTCGCAAGATGGAGCTGCTGCTACATGAACTGCTGTTGGTGTCCGCGCCGCAGTTCCTGGCGCTCCGTCTCCAGTTTTATTTTTTGTTTTGTTTTGTTTTTTTGGAGCTCTGCCTGAAGACTGATTTTGCGGAAGAGGCGCAAGGGCTGCTAAGACTTGGCTCTGGGCTTGCACTAAATTGTTCCCTAAATCTTTCACTGCTTCTACCAACATTGCTTGCGGTCCGACCGGCACCCTACTCGTCCGATCTAACATTTCCTCTACAGAAGCATCCCCGGGCAGCATCACAATAATAGCCCTAGTAGCGGCATCACAGTTCTCCATAATACACTGCCGTGATCATGCTCCCTTCATCCACTCCTGCGCATCTGAACCATCAATTGCATCGGTAACTCTGCCCACAAAGCTAGCAAACGACTCTTCCCTGCCCTGTTTAATAGACATATAGGACGGGGTGGGTGGTGCTGTCTTAACCAGTGATATAGCTATGCGGGCTAACCGCATTGATTCCCGTAGTACTGCCGGACCTAGCTGTACCTGCATATCTACAGTAGCAAAAGGACCTACACCCATCAAGTGTTCCACCGTGACACCCTGCAATGGGTCCTGCTGATCGCAGGGGGTGTTAACTGCCCTGTCACAAAGTCTATGCCAATGCGCCTGCCACAACATTAGTTGCGACTGCGTCATAATCATTCTCACAAGTGTCTTAACATCTTCTGGGCAAAGAATTCCACTGCCCCAAATATAATTCAACATTTGTCTGGTAGGTTCACTGTGTAACCCAGATTCATTTACCGTAGCACCTAACTGTGACAACAGCTTCCAATCAATAGGACTATACTCTCCTCTTGCCCCTTGATCTGTAACTTCAAAGAACACCGGAAAGGCACAAGATTCCTGCATAACACTTAACAAGTCATGATCACCCTTCTCAATAGCTGTCTGCGAGATCTCCTGCCAGTTTATACGGCAACAGCTCCCACGGAACTTTTTCTGAGCTTCTCTTCCTGATTACTATCACTTTTCACTATTCAGCTCGTTCTTATGAGCTTCTGCTGTCTCTCGTTTCAACTCCTCCTCGGCATTCCCTGGCAGTCTGCCTTCTCCATTTCGTTCTTCTAACCTGCGGAGCCGATGGCCCCCCTCCCCCAGAAGCACTAGCAATCAAAGGCTTCACCGATACACGGACACCCTGTCGGGGGGAGTGGGCACGTAATCAACCCCTAACTGAGCTTGCCTGCCTCTTTCTCGTACCTACTCCTCTCAAGTGAATGGAAGCAACTGCTGCTGTTTTTCTCTCTGTCTGATACCGTTTAAGACAATTTATCACTGCCCGCCACTGCTTCATTAACTTTTTCACACCCTTATCACCTTCTATTACCTATTCCATAACAAATCACCGCACTCTCGCCACGCCTCAACCTGAAACAACGCACCTGGATCCTTAAAACAGCCTTGATCTTTCCCAAAAGCTACCAAGCCCCGCAACTCCTTTTTAAGGTCAATATCCTTTACTGCCCGCTTTTCTAAAAAGCGTAATAATAAATCAAGGGCTACCTCACTTCCATTTTCGGCCAGTATATCTATATATCCCTGACCCTAATAATTTAGTGCAGCCTTTTACCTGTCTTAGAGCGCGCTCTTCATCAAATCGTCATGAGTAGCCCAACAATCCGGACGGCGAACCTCTGCTATCAGTCGGTTCAAGCAGGGATCAGCCTGTCGATGCCAGCATTCAGCGGCTGATCTTCTGCTCCCCGTCGCTGCTGCCGGTGCTTCTCCGGAGCTCCCGCCGACTTGGGTGACAACAAGGAATGGGGGTCCCTGTTCGGGCGCCACTTGCCGGTGCCGAGGGAGGCAAGCAGTCCAGAATCAGTGTGATTGATCAAGCAAGCTTCAATTTATTGAATACACAGTGTTACTTTTATACCCTTTTCCAAAACTACTTGTAGTGATTGCATTGGATAGTCATGATATCATCGGATAGCTCTATTTACATGCTCCACCTTCTATACGGTAACATACACACAGAGTTCTCAGGGTTCTTCCTTATTCTCTATTATTCTACTTCTCTGTCTTGTCCTTGTGTTAGTTTCCTTGTTACATTCTTATATACAAGGCCCAATGCCTCCCTTTGTTAAGCTAACAAAGAGACTGTTATACTTGTGTTAGGCTAACAAGGAGATTGCTTGTACAGTTGCTACTTGTGTTAAAGTCTCAAGGAGATTGCAAGGACCCATGGCCTTGCTGCTCAAGCCATTCTTCAACAATCATCCATTATGACATCATCCATTATGATGTCACCCATTATGACATCATCCATTTTGATGTTACCCATTATGACGTCACTCATTATGACATCGCCTATTATGACATCATCCATTATGACATCACCCATTATGACGTCATCCATTCCATTATGACATCATCCATTATGACATCACCCATTATGACGTCATTAATTATGTGGAAATTCATTGTGATGTCAACTATTATGATGTCACCCATTATAATGTCACCCATTCTGACGTCATTCATTATGACGTCACCAAATATGACGACACCCATTATGACACCATCCATTATGAAGTTACCTATTATGACGTCACTCATTATGACATCATCCATTTTCACATCACCCATTTTGTCATCATCCATTATGACATCACCAACTATGATGTCACCCATTATGACATCACCCATTATGTCAGCCATTCCATTATGACATCATACATTATGACATCATGCATTAAAACATCACCCTTTATGACATCAACCATTATGACGTCACCCATTATGACATCAGCAACTATGACATCACCTATTATGATGTCACCCATTATGACGTCATCCATTATGACATCACCAACAATGTTGTCACCCATTATGACATCACCCATTATGACATCATCCATTATGTCACTCATTATGACGACACCCATTATGACATAACCCATTATGACATCAGCAACTATGTTGTCACCCATTATGATGTCATCCATTATGACAACACACATTATGACATCATCCATTATGACATCATCCATTATGCAGTCACCCATTATGACATCACCAATTATGACATCGACCATTATGACATCATCCATTATGCAGTCACCCATTATGACATCACCAATTATGACGTCATCCACTATGATGTCACCCATTATGACATCACCAGTATGACATCATCCATTACGACATCACCTATTATGACGTCACACATTATGACATCATGCTTTATGACGTCACCCATTATGATGTCACCCGTTATGACATCATCCATTATGACGTCGTCCATTATTATGTCACCCATTATGATGTCATCCATTATGGAGTCACCCATTATGACATCATCCATTATGAAATCACCCATTTTGACGTCATCCATTATTGTTGGGGCCCTAGCTGTGCTGAATGGTTATGAGAAGTTTCAGATAACAAGAGAAACAGTGAAGGCCATTCTGTGGGAACTAGTTAGTGATGATTATGAGAAACTTTAAATAACAAGAGACAAACAAGACAGTGATGGCATACGGCCATGATAACAAACTTGTACGCAATCAAGTTTGTGCCCTCTTTAAATACACTGATTCCATCTGAGTCTAAATCCCTGATGGAATTGATCCTGACATCTACCACTTATATGCTCTGGATGGCCAAATGGCAGGAACGACTAGAGGCCAAAATGTTGGAGAATCTTAATTTGGCACCAGGTGATCCGCTGCGTCGTCAGCTTAGACCAACTGATGGGTACGGGGCAATTTCGGGATCCATCCCGACAGGCAGCGCTGCACCCTCGAATCCTGACGCAATCAAAAAATGCTGCTCTGGCCGTATTTTTGGCCCTGCCACAATGTGGCGCCCCCAGCTGCCATATACAAGATCATGCAGAAGCAGAGGAATCCTTTTTGAGTTTTACGGACGACTTAAAGAGGGATTGGATGCAGCCCCAACTGTTCCTCAGGAGAACAAATATCTTTTGGTAGCAGCTGCCTCCACGAGCTCACTGCTGCCACAGCCGGAAGTGCAGGAGTCGATCTGGCCGTGGCAGAATCTACAATAATCACAGATGACAAGGTGCATGTGCTTAAATCTACTTGCACGGGTCCACTGGGAAAAGGCCTATCAGCACTATTGATTGGTCGTTCTTCAGCTTCACGAATGGGTATATTTGTTTTGCCCGGTTGTGTTGATGCGGATTATACCGGGAACATTGGAATTATGGTAAAAATTTTTTCGCCCCCAGTTACTATTCCAGCTTTGAGTAAAATAGCCCAGCTTATCCTTTTAGAGGAGCTGTCCCCAGAACCGAGACCATGAAGCGGGGAACAGGTGGTTTTGGTTCCACGGGAGTGCCCCAAGTGGCCTTTTGTGAGTGCATAACCAGGTAAACAGGATGGGGGGCTGGACAGAGGGTCTGGAGTTGGGACCAATTAAAAGGGGAATAGGGACATATAAACAGTGTGCACTAACCACTCAAAAAACTTGCTCTGCCACGTGGGTGGCGTACACGCTGTTCTAAGACTATATAATCTGCACGCAGCCTAATAAACATGGACTGAATCTACATCATACTGGTGTGTCATGTTCTTTCCCGGCTTGCCACGGAAACTGGACCTCGGCAGGGGCTGCTGCTGGTTCCTTTGGCTTCCCAGCTGCTCCAGAATCCACCTGCATCGGGTGCTGTGAGGAGCTGTGGACCTCTCCCTGGAGCAGCCCTGCCTGTCCCTATCCCTGCCATCATCCAGATGGGTTTTGTATAGAAGTACTTCCCTGTTCTTCCCCCATGTTTTACCCTTTCACCTTGTGTTGCAGTAAATTTGTTTCTAGTTTCAGTTTCCAAAGTTTTAAGTCTCTCTCCTTGTTCCCCTTCTGTCTTTCCCTTGGGATGGGTGGAGGGGGGGGTAATAGAGAGCAATTCTGTCCTCTGGTTTTGGGATCAGCTTTAATATTTGAAACCAGGACACAGCCCAGAAACCAGCCCGTGTCCTGGGCTGCATCAAAAGAAGTGTGGGCATCAGGGTGAGGGAGGGGATTCTGCCCCTCTGCTGTGCTCTGGTGAGACCCCACCTGGGGTACTGAGAGCAGCTCTGGAGCCCTCAGCACAGGGAAGACATGGAGCTGCTGGAGACGGTCCAGAGAAGGCCACAAAGATGATCAAAGGGCTGGAGCAGCTCTGCTATGAAGACAGGCTGAGGGAGTTGAGGCTGTTCAGCCTGGAGAAGAGAAGGCTCTGGGGGGATCTTAGAGCACCTTCCAGTGCCTGAAGGGGCTCCAGGAAAGCTGGGGAGGGGCTTTTCATGAGAGAGGACAGTGGTAGGACAAGGGGCAATGGTTTTAATGTGAGAGAGGGGAGATTTAGGTGAGATATTAGAAAGAAATTCTTCACTCTAAGGGTGGTGAGGAGCTGGAATGGGCTGCCCAGGGAGGCTGTTGATGCCCTATCCCTGGAGGTTTTTAAGGCCAGGCTGGACGAGGATTTGTGCAGCCTGGTCTAGTGGTAGGGTGCCCAGTTCATGGCACAGGGGTTGGAACTTGCTGATCTTTAAGGTCCCTTCCAACCTTGATGATTCTATGATTCTTTGGAGACAGTAAAACCCCCTGTACAGCCTGCTCTAGGTGAACCTCCTCTGGCAGAGGGGTTGGACTAGATGGTCTCTAGATGATCTTCCAACTCTGACAGTTCTGTGATTTTGTGATCTCTGTGCCCTCCCACACAAAGACCCCATCTGTGCTCACACTTTCCTCCCTGGGCATTCCTACCTTGGCCACAAGTTGAATCACCTAAGATATGTAGTATTCTGCAATTCCTCATGCTCTGATCTTGCCAGAGGCCCCCATGTCAGGGTGAGCCACCTGTACACACACATTAACAGGGGTCCAAGCACAGCTTCACTCCTGGGGGACTTCAAAAAACTCTGGGATTCAGTCAGAAGAAACCTCACAGAGTTTTACCCAGAGAAGCAGTCAGTCCTTTGCCAGGGCAGAATCATCCCCAGAATGAGGGCTGGCTGAGAGCTGAGCAACTCAGCAGTGACCCTGAGAAGAAGGGCCTGGGCATTCAAGGAGTGTCCCAGGAGCCAGTGGTGTGTGCTCAGAGTTATAAGGCCAGTTGCAAATAGGGCAGCAGAGTGACTGCATCATTGGGAAGGGAAGAGCCATGGGTGTCACCTCCCTGGATTGTGTGAGGCCCTTGACGTGGTCCCTCAAAACATCCTTCTCTCTAACCTGGAGAGAGAAGGGTTTGATGTGTGGACTGCTCAGGGGATGAGGAATGGGTGAGATGGTCAGATCCAGAGGGCAGTGGTGAATGGCTCAGTGTCCAGATGGAGATGGTGACAAGTGTCCCTCAGGGGTCCGTCCTGGGACCAGTCCTGGTTAATATCTGTATCAATGACCTAGAGAGCTGAGTGGTGCAAGTGACATGGCTGGGGGACAGGATGCCATGCAGAGCAGCTAATTTGGGTTACTGGACAGCCAAGGACTCAGAGCAAGTGTTAGAAACTTTAATAATGGATCAAAGGAAACAAAGCAGGTCCGTGTCTCAGAAAAAAATCTCCATATTTTGCCTTTGGTGTTTTCAGCTGGCCTCCTCAACACCAGCAAAGTTCTCCAGCACTCAGCATTGTCACAAAGACAGCATGTGTTTCTGCCCCATGCCCAGGTCCTTCGGTTGAGTATCAAATCTGGGACTACCTGCACCACAGTTTTTAAGTCTGTAACACTGTCAGTTCTGTAAACATAATTTCAAATGTAAGCACACTTCATCATTGATATTAGAAATTAGGTGATTACATCAGAGCACAATCTAATGAGACCATGGCATTTTCTGCTGTTCCTCCATAACACTGAACTTTTAAGAACATCAGCTCCATCATTCCCGTGCTCTGTTGTCATTGCAGCAAGAAGACAGGAAAAAGAATAGAAAACAACAAAAAAGTTTATTTTCTAAAAAAATTTAAATATTTAGAGTACAGGAATGTAATTATTTCTCAAGCCAAAAATAAAAAAGGTTCTAAAGTCTTTTTTAATCTACTATGACAGACGTTACGAATTTCTAATATATCTATTAAAATCAACAACAAGGCCAAACAAATCAAGCATAGATGTTCAGGTATTGGTGCAATTTGTAGCAGTACAACACCAAAGAAGCTTTACATTACAATCAGTAAAAAGGAAAATTGGCTTCATCCTGGCTCAAACCAGGACAATGGGTTATCCCTCTCCTGCAGCTGGCTGGAGGCAGGGCCCCTCTAACGTTGAGCATGGCATCCACAAGTAACACAGGGCTTTGTGTGGCGTGCTGGACTCTCCTCTGGGGTAGAGACCCACCTGCTTGGGCCAGCAGATACTTCCCGGGAGAGCCGAGCAGTCATCATGCTGGGACTGTTCTCTCTAGTGGCACCACCCTGCAGCTCCCGTGCTCGGCACGCAGAACCAGCAGGTGGGCTATTGCCGTCCCTCCTGCTCGTGTCCTCACCATGTTCAGCAGAGGAGACCACAGAGAACCTCGTGTTTGATTCTGCATAACCTGAGCTGGTCTCCTTGGAGTGCCCCTGTCTCTGATGGCTGATACATGGTTCCATTCAGGAGAGGAATGGGTGGTTTGTGCCTCTCCAGTCTGGAGACCCTATCACCCAGCTTCTCACAGAGGTTTTTCCACTCCTCAGCTGTTTTTTCCACAGCTGAGACATGGGCATTTAGGGGGTTACAGATACTGTCTGCATATTACCTAAGCTGGTTAGCAAATTCATCGACAGCTGGTGGAGTTTCACCATTTCCCACAAAGACCCTTCCTCCCAACATGGTGGGATACACAGGAGGAGCACTCCTGTGAGAGCCTCTTTAGCATGGGCTGACTGCATGGCAGCTCCTCAGGGCTTTCTGGTGTGTCCCCATTACCATAGATGACCTCCTGGACTGCCAGGTCTCTCAGACAGGTAATACCTCTTTCTATGGTGTCCACCTACTGGGGTGGCATCCAGTGTCCTCCCTGTGGGGATACTGGCTTTTGACAGCCTTTAAAAGGTGGAGCCAGAGCCTGTAAGGACCGTTTTTCCTGCCAACCATCTTATCAATGCCTGCATCTCTGGCTAAGGATCCCAACTGCAGAGCCTCCCTGCCCTCCAGATCTGCCCCAGCAGCTCCCAGGCCATCCCACCCCAACAGCCTCCAAATCAGTGACTCATCCTCCCTGTGTGTAGGATCCTTTCCTCCATCCCGTGACTCCTTCACGGGCAGGGATTTAACCCTGATCTCAGGCCCGAATCGCTGCCGTGTGCTGTTCCTGCCCCCGCTGCCTCTCCCCTGGACCAGCGCCTGCCCCTGTCTCCCCGTACCTCATCCCTCCCCGGGCGGTCTGACTTCTCCACCGTGCTCTCTGCGCCTTGTTCCGTGGAGCCCCCAGGGCTGGTGGGACTGAGGGGAGCGGTGTCACGCGCTGCCGCAGTCCCGCTGACCCCAGAGCAGCGCCGGGGGCGGCAGCAGCGGCAGGGGCCGTGGGGGCAGCAGCAGCGGGGGCAGCAGGAGGGGCCCTGGGGGGCATGGCAGCGGCAAGGTTTCCTGCATCACTCACTTCCCAACTGGAGCCAGCCCTGGCACACAGCAGGCACAGCCCCTCATGCAAGCAGAAGGAACAGCCATGCCTGGGGCCCCCAGGCTCGGGCACGGGGAACTGCCAGAGAAAGGAGCAGAATCATTTCTCATAACACCCAAATCCACAAAGTCGCCCTTGAACTGCCCAAGCCAACCCTCAGCCCAGCTCCTCCCAGCAGCAACCACTGCTTGAACCAAATGAGAAAACAACTGAGGTGGCAAATAGGACATAAAACTAGAAATCATTGTCTATTCCCCCCCTTCCACCCTCCCAAGGGAAGACAGAAGGATAAGGAAGAGACTTGAGGCTGGAAACTGAAACAGGAATGAATTACTGCAACGTGGGTAAGGAAATAAACACATGGGAAAGAACAGATCTATACACTTCTGTACTAATATGGACAAAACTGATCTTGCTGATTGGCAGGAACAGGTGGGTGAGAGGTCCCTTGCAGCAAGGGCCACTTCAGGAGAGGGGGTCCACAGCTCCTCACAGCACCTGGTGGAGTGGGATTCCAGAGAGCACCTGGTGAACTGAAGAATCCCAGGCAGGCAGCAGCAGCAGAAAGGAAGGAGGCAGAGGAAGGAAAGGGCCTGAGCTTCTGGTTCTCACTGCTTTTGTAGAGTATGGCAGGAAGAGGGGGAAGTATTGAGCCATCCCTGTTCCAACCCTCCTGGGGTCTTTCAGGGAGTTAAGGACCCTCTCTCTAGTTCCTCGTATAGGTGCTCAACACCAGGCAGAATCACTCAAACCTAACACCCCTGACCCAGGTGCCATTGCTTGCTCAGGACCGACCCTTGCCAGCCCATGAATCCTGCAGACAGAGGCAGGTGACAGCAAGCCCAGCCCCTGAAGGCAGGCTGTGGCCACCAGCAGGAAACACTCCCAGGTGCAACAGGCTACAAAAGCAGGACTCAGCAGCCCTTGTGGGCAGAGATGGTGGCCAGCAGCTGGGACAGGCTGGTGACCCTTGGTTAAAGGAAGCACATCCCTCAGCTGCATCCAGGTGGTTTCCAGGGGACGTTGCTGTCAACATGGAGTGACCTGGAGACACTGTCTGTCCTACAGACCCTCACAGCCCCCCCCAGGAAGAGCTGGGGGGGGTTGTGCTCATCGGGGTTCATCTCACCAGGAAGGCTGGAGAGGGACTTTATTTAAGGGCCATGCAGTGACAGAATGAGAAGGGAAGAGTTTCAATGTGAATAAAAGGGATTTTTAGTAGATTTCACTAAGAAATTCTTTCCTTTGTGGGTGGTGAGAGACTGGGGCAGGTTGCCCAGAGAAGCTGTTGCTGCCCCAACCCTGGAAGTGTTCAAGGCCAGATGTGATGGAGCTTGGAGAAACATAATGTAAGTGAAAGGTGTTGCTTGTCCATGCAGGACAATAGAACTAGATGACCTTCAAGGTCCCTTCCACCAAGCCCACTCTAGGACTCTGTGCAAATGCAGGTCAGTGGCAGTGTCTCTCTGGCTGGCATGCTTCAGGAGATCCTGTGGTGCCAGGCAGCCTGCAACCCTGGGAAAGTGGGAAGGGAACAGCTTGGATATGCCCAAGTGCTGGTGCTACCCTGGCAGTGCTGTTGTGCAGCCCTTACCCTGCCCTCTGCACAGAGGCTCTGAGAGGGTCTCCAAGGAAGGATCTCTGAGTGCTGGAAGGTCTGGATTCTGTTTAAACACACAGAGAGCACGGCTCCTGATTTACACAGTCTCTGGGTCAGACACAAGCTGGACAGACACAGAATTAGAAAGGGCACAAGTACTGACATTCCTTTCTGGACAACATTAGAAAAAGAAGAACAGAGCAAATAAAACCCCAAGTTGATAAGCTAACCCCAGAAAAACTAGCAAAGAAGGACAGGACATACAATGAGATACATCAGCAGTGATTTGCACAAGAAGACAACCAGTTGAGCACTTCTGAGAATCCTCCAGTCACCAGTTTCTGCACAGCATCCTTGAGCTCCTGGTTCCTCATGCTGTAGATGAGGGGGTTCACTGCTGGAGGCACCACTGAGTACAGAACTGCCACCACCAGGTCCAGGGATGGGGAGGAGATGGAGGGGGGCTTCAGGTAGGCAAACATGGCAGTGCTGGTGACCAGAGAGACCACGGCCAGGTGAGGGAGGCAGGTGGAAAAGGCTTTGTGCCTTCCCTGCTGAGAGGGGATCCTCAGCACAGCCCTGAAGATCTGCACATAGGACACCACCATGAAGACAAAACAGCCAAAGCTAAAAAGGCACTAACCACAAGAAGCCGAAGTTCCCTGAGGTAGGAGTGTGAGCAGGAGAGCTTGAGGATCTGGGGGATTTCACAGAAGAACTGTCCCAGGGCATTGCCCTGGCAGAGGGGCAGTGAAAATGTACTGGCTGTGTGCAGCAGAGCAGTGAAAAAACCAGAGGCCCAGGCAGCTGCTGCCATGTGGACACAAGCTCTGCTGCCCAGGAGGGTCCCGTAGTGCAGGGGTCTGCAGATGGCCACGTAGCGGTCATAGCACATGATGGTGAGAAGGGACCACTCTGCTGTGATGAAAATGGAAAAGAACAAGAGCTGTGCAGCACATGCTGAGTAGGAGATGGCCCTGGTGTCCCAGAGGGAATTGGCCATGGCTTTGGGGAGGGTGGTGGAGATGCAGCCCAGGTCGAGGAGGGAGAGGTTGAGCAGGAAGAAGTACATGGGGGTGTGGAGGTGGTGGTCCCAGGCGATGGTGGTGATGATGAGGCCGTTGCCCAGGAGGGCAGCCAGGTAGATGCCCAGGAAGAGCCAGAAGTGCAGGAGCTGCAGCTCCCGCCTGTCTGCGAATGCCAGGAGGAGGAACTGGCTGATGGAGCTGCTGTTGGACATCCCAGCCCTTTCCTCACGAGGTGCTGCCAGAGGAGGAAAGCACACTCACAAGTCAGGACAGCCCTGAGCAAATCTCTTTCCATTCCCTCCCTTCACACCCCAGCCCCTGAAAACAGAAACTGTCTCCTTTTTTACAGAACCTTCTTGGATCTCCCTGGCTAGAGCTCTGGTCATGTGGGCCAAGTGTGCTGTGAGGAGCTGAGCTCCCAAGGAGCTCTCCCTGCTCCACAGCAGGGGGGAGCTGGGAAAAGTATGTCAGCTTCACAAATACCCTCTTTTCCTCATCTGTGATCCACTTGTGCATGTTCCTGTAGGAGAACCTCCACAAAACTCCTACAGCTGTGGTGCCACCAGCAGAGCTGGCTGGTCCCAAGCCCTCCAGCCCAGCATGTCCAGAGAACCTCAGCTGGGCTGGGCCCAGCGGTTTTGCTGCCCTGGCCACAGCTGCCTGAGAGCTCCTGCAGAATGGGTGTCTGAGCTGCACCTTAGACACCCTTGTCCTTAGGGAGCCTGAGGGGAAGGGCAAGGACAGCACAGGCAGCAGGGCCAGATGGAGAAATGCCCCGATGCTCCCAGAGAGGGAGGACAGGCACCCTGAGGTGGCACTTGGACGCTTCTCCTCCGCAGGGATCAAGCTGCTAAGCAGGTGACTCAGGCTGAGATGCCAGAGCCTTGGAGCCAGGAGCTCTGCTGTGGAGCAGAGGAGACCAAGGGCTTGCTGCGGGGAAGGGACCTGACTGCAGCTGCTCCTGCTGGAAGCTGTCCCCACCTCTCCTCCCTGGCCCTGCTCACAGCCCCATCCCACCCAGCCTGTGCTCAGCTCTGCCCTGCAGAGCCCTCCTGGCAGCAGGACCCTGCCCAGGGGCAGCTCTGTGCTGGCCACTCCTGAAGAGGAGACCAGATCAGCCCTGGGGAGAGCACAGAGCTGAGGGCAGTGCTTCCTGCAGGCAGAGGAAAGGCTGAAGGCACTTTCTCAGGGGCCTTGACAAACCTGCTCCTCTCTCCCTGCAAAGCTGCAGGAGTCTGGGTCTCCTGTCCAAGCCAGCAGCTCCAGGACTGGTTCCTCCCCCCGCACAGAGGGGCATGCAAAGAGACACTCACCATGCCCAGGGCTGTGAAGATGTCTCCTTCAGCAGCTCTCAGCCCTCCTGCCCCTCCTGCCTGCCTTTATCCTCTCTCCCTGCCTGGCTCCTCTCCCCTGCTGCCTGCAGGCAGTGCCCTCAGCCCCTGCTGGGGCTCCTCTCCACAAGGCAGGCTCAGCTGCACACTCCCCACTTTCTGCAGCATTAATGGGTCCCAGGGAGGACCATTACCAGGAAAGGCTGCACAGGGGCTGCTTAGAGCAGGAACCTGGAAGCACTCATGGCAGGCAGGGAAAGGCCATGGCAAGGTGGCTCTGATGAGCAGTGAAGCTGAAGAAACCTCTCCAGAAGCCAGAGGCAGGTGCAAACTCCAGAGTTTCTGGCAGTGTGAAGGGGTCCCACTGAGGGACATCCCTGACAAAGCTGCCTGGGCTCTGGTGAGAGCAGGAACCTGGAGGCCCTGCTGACAGGCAGGCAAAGGCAAGGACAAGATGGCTCTGCGGTGGAGACAGCCTGGCTGGGGGAGATGATTCCAAGGTTCAAGCCCTGACCCAGAGGCCCTGGGAGAAGAGATCTCCCTCCCGTCGCTCAGGGCTCTGCCCGGGCACTGGGATGTGGGGATGTGCAGTGCCTGGAGCAGGACTAGGAGACACTCTTTCTCAGGCTCACAGGTGTGATGAGGAGCCCATGGAGTCCTGCTGCTCTCATGAGAAGGTGTCTCCTCGTCAGCAGCAGCTGCAGAGAGAAGCTCCACAGCCCAGGAGATCAAGACCTGGGCTGGGGGCTCTCAGCCATGGCTGTGCCCCCAGCTGTCCCCACCACAGGCTGTCCTACAGTGTCTGACTCCTGCAGCTCTTTCCCTGCAGGCTGTGGACATCCCCCTGCTTCCCAAACTGGCCACCCATGGTGATGTCATGGCCATACATCCCATTTCAGGCTCTACTGCCCCATTGTGATGTCATGGCCATACATTTCATACAAGGCCATATGAGGTACTGAGTTCTGAACCAAAGAGGACCTCTAGAGGAATCTCACAACCCAGCTCTATATATATGTATGTGTATATTTTGATGACAATCTCTAGCTATCTGGTGCAACACTTACTGTGTCTCTGTAACCAGCAGACAGATCTCTCTTTATTTAGAGGCACGCTGCAAGGCCATGAAACCAGACATCTGGCCTTGGGGAGACTGATGTGGTTCAAGCCAAATTAGGGAGAGATACCATCCACCCACCCCCCTTTGGCCCAGCCAGTCACTAGACTGGTTTTGAAATGAGTCCCATTGTCTGACTCAAGTCTTCCTGGAAGGAAGATCACAGTAGAGAGACCACAGGTGGCATCCAAGTGGGTCCTGCCTCTCTTGCTGATGTCTCCTAGCAGGATGTGTCCCCTTCATGGCTGCAGCACCAGCCTTCCCATCTCTCAGGCATCTTATTCCTTCCCTCAGTCATTCCTTCCATGGCTGAGGTGTGGAACTGATGGGGATCAGAGATCATGTCTCCATACTGTCGTGCTTTGAAAGCCACTTCACTCACAGTTGGTCTTTTGTAGTCATCAAATCATCCCCTGAAGGAGAACATCTGGGCATGTGCTGCTGGCACAGCCTGCACAGACCTCTGGAGCATTTGTGTGTCGCACAGAACGTCAGCAGGATCTGTAACCTCTTTTTTGGGAATGGTCCATCTTCTCTCCCCCCACATCAGACTAAACAAAATGCCTTTCAAGCCAGCAAACCAAGAGTGGTGTCTTTTTGCTCATTTAGCCACGGACTGACTGGAACAGGCCCCTTGCTCTAGCAGATAACTCCACAGCAAGAAAACAGCACAAGGGTTCTGATAACTGGCAGAAGAATGGACAATAGGTTAAAGATGCCTCTGACAGAGCACGTACCTGGCCAGTGCTAATTGGCTCATTTGAACAGAGGTACTTTCTCGAACAGTGATTTCGGATCTATAAAAGAGGGCAAGATCTGCAGGCCGGTGCTCTCTGCCTGCCCAGGAGGAGACCCTGCTGCAGCAGCAGAAGCCATGGGAACCTGCAGCAGACCCTGCTGCAGCAGCAGAAGCCATGAGAACCTGCAGGAGACCCTGCTGCAGCACCAGAAGCCATGGGAACCTGCAGCAGACCCTGCTGCAGCAGCAGAAGCCATGGGAACCTGCAGCAGACCCTGCAGCAGCAGCAGAAGCCATGGGAACCTGCAGCAGACCCTGCTGCAGCACCAGAAGCCATGGGAACCTGCAGCAGACCCTGCTGCAGCAGCAGAAGCCCTGGAACGCCAGCCCGCTGTCCGGGGAGCCGAGAGAGGGAAGGGGGGGCTGCCCGCGACCGCTGCCCGGAGAGAGGAAAGGGGGGACCTGTGCCCGCTCCCGGGGACCCTGCCTGCCCAGCCTGAACCAAACCAGACCAAAGTAGGAGCTTGCCCAGCCTGCGTTTGTCATCTGCTTCGGACTGGAGCCGTGCTTGCCGCAGCTGCTGCTGCTGGGAGGGGTCGCCCGGTTCCCGGGAAGCCCCCCCACGGATCTCTTTTATTAAGTGCACTTTGAATCTTCCTCTTCACTGCATGGGGAACAGCTGCAGTGAGCTTGAGGACTTGAAGGAAAGCACAAAAAAGATAAGCAGCTTGTTAGGCATTTGAGGCTCATCACAAGAACCTCTGAGGTGCCAGGCCCTGACCCCCAGCCCCTGGGAAGGGAGATCCTGCCCCTCACTCACCCGTCAGAGCTCTCCACGGGGCACCCACAGATGAGGTGGGGGGTCCCCATGGTGGGAGGTTGCAGTGTCACCCTCAAATGATAGGGGGAAGGTTGGAGGGGTCCCAGGGTCTCTGAGGGGTTCCAGTGGCTCTAAGGGGTCCCGGGGCTTCTGGAGTTGCAGGGTCCTCTGAGGTGTTGCAGGGCGTTCTGGGTGGGTCCTTGAGAGTTCTTGGGGGCTCTAAATGGGCCTGGGGGTTCCTGGGGGTCCTGGGGGGGCTGGGAGGGGTCCTGGTGACGGGAGGGAAGAGACTCTCTAGCCCTGAGCAGCTCTAAAGCGGGTTCTTGCTTGGGCTGGGGATCAGTCCTGCAGACACAGCCCAGCAGGGAAGAGCAACACACATTTGTGCACTTAAACATACACGTGTGTTTCTTGTCTGAGAGGGGGGCGGGATTATACAGAGTGATTCCCTGAATTCATGATGATATTTAAATCATTCCCCGAAGTCATTAACATCAAGCTACACCCTCCCCTGTGCACTGCCTCTCGGGGCAGTGGGCAGGGGTCTCTGGGAGGAAGGCTCGTGGTCTGTGCTGAGCTGGGTCCTGTTGTTCCTCATCTGACAGGCTGGCTGATGTACCAGTGAATCCTGCTGCTTGGGCTCTGCGGGAGACACAGCCCAGTTCAACACAGCCCTTGTGACCAGCAGGAACAGGTTCTACTCTTCAGCACCATCTGGGTTTGGCAGTTTAACCCTGAAGTCCCTAATCCGGCTGGATTCCTGCTTGCTGGGAGGAGGAGGAGTGCTTGCTGGGAGGAGGAGGAGCTGCTCCTGTGGAGCCTTTTCCAGGTGCGGGTTTCCCGCCCAAGGGCAGGAGGTCGCTGTTGCAGGAAGGGGAGCAGCTGGCCGCGCCGGGCGCCTTCCCTGCTGCTGGGGAACTGAGGGCCGTGCAGCAGGTGGGTCCAGCCTGGTCCCAGCAGGTGAGGGGTGGGCGTCTCCACAGCCACCCCCAGGCCTCTGTGATGCAGGGCCTGTTGCCCGGACACCGCTGTGATGGGTCTGCATGGGGACCAGGGTCCTGGAGTGCTGGGGAACATCTGCCTGTCCAGCTGGTGCAACTGGAGGTGCAGAGGGACGTGGGGCCTGCAGAGAGCAGAGCCTGGAGCAGCCCAGCAGAGCCACCCTGCTCCAGCAGCAGGACATC
>NW_026248855.1:57827-108127 GCF_020740795.1 Apus apus | reverse complement strand
AGCCTCTCGTCCCGCAGCTCCGGCCCGTCCGCCCGGGAGCGCCCGGCGGCCCCTTCCGAGCGGGGCCCGGACCCCCCGAGCTGGGCGCCCCGGCCCGCGCTCCGTGACGCCCCTGGCGCTGTCGCCGTTGGGGCTCGCGCTGTCGCCGTTGCTCTGGCCGCGGCTGCAGCAGCTGCGGTTGCGGGAGTGTCGGTCGGTGCGTCCCTGCGAGCTGCCTGGACTGCGCTTCTGCTGCTGCTCCTGCTCCTCCTCGGCTCCGGCCTCGCTTGCCCCTGCTGTCCGTGCCGCTCGGCTCGGTCCTTTCCCTCCCTCGGCCTCGCCCCGGGCCCGGCAGAGCCCGCCGGTGCCTCCTGCTGCTCCCGCCCCGCAGCAGCGGCTGATGGGGCTCTGGAGGAAGAAGCGGCAGCGTTCGCCCTCTGGCCGCGCTGCTGGGCAGCCCTGCGCTGCCCCCGCCAGTGCCGCCAGTGCCGCCAGTGCCCGCCAGCTGCAGAGGACAGCCATGAGCAGGCTGCACCGCGCGGCTGCCCGCGGCGACCTGGCCTGGCTGAGGCGCTGGCGCTGGGGGCTGAGGGTGCTGGGCATCGACAGCCGTGACCAGGCGAAGCGGTGAGGGGCTGTGGGGCTGAGGGGACAGCTGGGCTGCTGCTGGCAGGCGGGGCTGCAGCAGGGCCTGAGCCAAGCTCCACGAGGCCCCGGCAGCCCTGGCTGCAGCACAAGGGCTGTGCTGGGACACGGAGCCCACGGAGCCAGGGCAGCACTAGCCCGGGGCCACCAGCCCCCCGGCAGCTGTTGGGGGCCAGCTGGCATCACCCCCCTGAGGGCTTGTGGGGGCTCCTGTTGAAGGCAGTTGTTTGGAAAGCAAGACTTTCCCTGTCAGCTGGGAGGGGAAACTGGAGAGCTTTCTTTCCATTGCTGGCAGCTGCTGGGTGGGCTCAGGTGCGGTGGGAAGTGCTGCCCCTGCCCTGCCCTGTTGGGGCCCTAGCTGTGCTGAATGGTTATGAGAAACTTTAGATAATAAGAGAAACAGTGAAGGCCATTCTGTGGGAACTAGTTGGTGATGATTATGAGAAACTTTAGATAACAAGAGAAACAGTGAGGGCCACTCTGTGGGAACGAGATAGTGAAGATGACATACAGCAGTTAGGTAGTGTGGTAAACGGGATGGGGGGCTGGACAAAGGGTTTGGAGTTGGGACCAATTAAAAGGGGAATGGGGACATGTAAACAGTGTACACTAACCACTCAAAACCTTGCTCTGCCACGTGGGTGACATACACGCTGTCCTAAGACTATATAATCTGCACGCAGCCTAATAAACATGGACTGAATCTACATCATACTGGTGTGTCATGTTCTTTCCCGGCTTGCCACGGAAACTGGACCTCGGCACTGCCCCTTGGCCCTGGGTCTCCCTGCAGGGCTGTCGTGCAGCTGCTGAGGCATCAGCAGTTCTCTTCTGGCCTGGGGGGGATGAGTGCAGGATTGCAGCAGCAGCAGCAGGGTCTGGGCAGGGTGCCCAGGGCTGGGTGGGGACACAGCTTTGGTCCTTTGGCAGTCTCTGTTCAGCTCCTGTGTTTCCCTTCCAGGACCCCTCTGCATCTCGCCTGTGCCAACGGCCATGCGGATGTGGTGAGATTCCTAGTGAGACAGGACTGCCAGGTGGACCTGTGTGACAACTGGAGGAGATCGCCCCTGATGAAGGTATGTGGCATGTGTCCTGCTCTTGGAGAGGGGCTCGTGGCCTGTGCAGGAATGGAGGGGTGTCTGGCAGGATTCTGTGCACAGGCCTGTGCAGAAATGTGCCCGTTGTAACAGGAGTGGGACAGCAAAGGTGAGCTCATGGTTGGAGATGCTCTTCTTCCCCAGTGCTGAGAAGCTGGGTGAGCTGGGACAGTGCAAGGTCAGCTTTGGAAGCCTTTCCTTTCTGTGTGTGTTGTTCCCAGGCAGTGCAGAGCCAGCAGGAAGAGTGTGTGGCTGTTCTGCTGGAGCATGGGGCTAACCCAGATCTCCAGGATGCTGACGGCAACACCGCCCTCCACCTGGCTGTCCTGTCTCATAATGTAGACATGGTGTTGCTGTTACTGGAGCATGATGCTGATATTGATGCAGAGAATAAGGTAAATGTTTCTATTTGCGAAGGAAGCTCTTTCAGAAAGTTGCATTTGTATTTTTCTGGAAGTTTGGGGTTTCTTTTTACTTGAATTTGAACTTGATGACTTTCTGTGTCCTTTCAGGAGGGATGTACCCCGCTGATCCTGGCTGTCTCTGAACATCACAAAGAGATGGCAGAGGTTCTCCTGAAAATAGGAGCTGATGTGCAGGCTCGAGATCTGAGTAAAAGGTGAGGGGTTTCTCAGAATGGATCCTTTTAGTGCTCTTGAGGCTGGATTGCTGGGAGGCGTGGGAGTGAGCTGTGAAAAAGAGCAGGGAGGCAGACCCAGAGGAGCTGTTTCCGTGTGTCTTGGGAAGCAGCTCTGCCCTTGGCTGCTCTGGGCCCTCACGGTGCTTTCCACACTGAGGACTGCAAGGAGGCCCTGTCTGGCAGGAGCTGTGTCAGGAGCTCAGCAGCAAGGCCTCAGTTCTACAAACCATCTCCTGCCCAGCAGCACAGGGTGTGCTTCAGTGTTGTGTGTGTGAAAGCTTTGTCTGAACATGGAACTGGTTTTGATTCCCTCTCCCCCTTTGTTGTTGCTTTTAATGGAAACAGCTTTTTCTTTCCTTTGTTTTCAAGTAATGGGGGGAACAGTTTTTCTGAGGGCAAGCAGGAATGCAAATAATCAGCGTGCCTGTGTCAAATGATCTATTTCCTATTTTGGATCTTTCAGAACCCCACGTATGATTGCTGCCTCTGGTGGGCAGCTTGATTTGGTGAGAGTTCTTGAGTTCGGGGCTGATGTTTCCCAGAAAGACGCTGCTGGGCGCACAGCTGGGGATGATGCTGTTCTGCAGGGATACTCCAGGTAAATGTGTAACTTGATCATGAGACTAAGTTGTCAGTTGTCAGTGTGGCTTTTGAATATTTTGGTGAGAGCACCAGGGTTTAATGGTGGGTTTCGAGCTGTCTTGAAGCTGTGCTTAGTGCTGCCTTCTGGTGTGTATTACTTCTGTGTCTCATGTTAATTTGGAAGTGGAGGAAATTTCTCCCCAGGATTCCCTGTTACCTCTCCAGCTTTGTGGCTAAGCTCACATCTGCCCAATATACAGTCTAGAATGTGTCTGTAGCCAGAGGTGGAGCTTGGCAGAATGAAATGCCTGTGAACCGTCTCCCCAGCCCAGCACCATGTTCCTTACTGCCTTCCCCTGCAGTGCCCAGGCAGTGCCAGCCTTTTGTTTCAGAGGAGATGCAACTGATCAGATCCTTCTTGTGAAAATCCTGAGCAGCTTCATTCCTCTTCAGCACAGCTTTGTAGCTGTGGGTGTTGTTTGTCTAAGGTGTGCTCTAAGGGAGCAGCCCTGCATCAGGCTCTGTGTGCATCAGCCTTCATCAGTACTCGGGAGTTGCTGAGTGTGTGTGAATATGTGTAGGATGGATAAGAAGTGGCTGTGAACTGTTCTGCTCAATGGTAAGTGCAGGTAGGTGGCTGTCTTTACCAAACACATTTCCTCTCTTTCTCCACGTAGTCTTGGGAAACAACTGGCAGAAGATGCAGAGCAGAAGAGCACAGGAGAAGCTTCTGTGCGTGGTGGCCAGGGCTGCACAGCACGTGGCACTCTTCACTGGGCAGAACCTGCTGGCTTCATGTTGGGGGCACCTGCTGTGGACAGAGGAGGTAGGATCCCTAATGTGGGGGAGCTCAGGAGGAGAGTCCCTGTGGCCTTTTCTTGAGGTGGTTTGTCTTGGAGATGCCTTTATTCATGCTGGCTTGTGTTGAATTGGCTGCCCAAAGTTTCATTGTTATGAGCTGTAGAGTTGTCCCTGTGAAATGGTTCTTGTTCTGGTTAGTTTTTAGCCTGCCACATCTAATGTCAACATGTCGTTTCATGTCTGAACAGCAACAGATGACTGGTCCGAAGGACGCTCAATCAGGTGAGACTTTCAAAATACCTCAGGCTGACTTGAGGGATGATTGGAGAGACACAGAACTCATTGTGCTTGGCTTTTCCAGAAGCTCTGAGGAAGAGGGGAATGATGACAGTTGGAGTAGTTCTGAAGAAGAGCTGGATTTTAGCCCCAAGGTAGGTGCCTTTGCAGGAAACATGCCCTTTAAAAAGAAAGGATTTGCAGACAAGTTTTCTCTGGGGTTGGAATAAGCTGCAGCTACAGCCAATGCTGTTTTCTCCTCAGCAGCAGCCTCTGGCCTGCCAGTCTTTCTTCTGCTGTGAGTGTTTCCCCCCAGCCCTGTAGCTGGGGCAGAGCCTGCAGCAGATTCGTGGTGTGGGGCAAAAGAGCAAGAGGTGACGAGATAAACAAGCACCTTGTTTGGTTTCCTCTTGTTCCTTTGTGTCAGATTGGCAGAGCCTAAAAGTCTCTGTGGTGTTCTTAGAATCTATTCTGTTCTTCTCCAGAGCTTGTTACTGTTCTTATTGGGGATAAACCCTAACAGAGACAGGAAAAGGGCATTTATTGATCAAGATCTACTGAAATCCTTCATCAGCTGCTTCTCCTTCCCTCGTCGTCAGGTTCCTCAGGAGCGCTCCGTGGACGAGTGCCTCCAGTGGGTTGGTTCCTCTTCTGTGAGATGGCATTCCGTGCTTGCTGTCGTCTCAGGCTGCAGGTTGTCCCTCTTTGGAATGCAGGGGCAGTGTCCTTGTTGTCACCTGCAGGCTCTCAGCCCTGCTGCTTTTACCAAGGTTCTGCAGAATCTCCAACTTGTGCAGTGGTGTCTGGAGCATCTGTTGCGTGGCTCTGGGGTTCTGCAGGGATGAGGAACCTGAGTGTGGTGGTTCCAGCCACTCTGCAAGGCTGGAGGTGCCAGCATCTTTACTTCTAACGTGATTTCATTGTCTTGCATTTATTGAAATAGACAGGATGCATTTTTCTGCCTGCTAGGGAAATGTAGGGATCTTTTGGTGAGTGGACGTGCAGGGAGTAACTGATGCATGAAGTCTGGGGATCTGAACAGTGACTTGTGCACATCTGCAAGGGAGCATTGTGAAACTGCAATCTTACAGACAGCTGGATGTTACTAAGTATTCGAAAGAATGGAAACAGATTTGTAGCACTGTGATGCATGTAAAGATAGTTTTGGACACAATCTGCAGCGGTGCCTGCACAGTCTTTTGGGATGCAGCACCCACTGGTTTGGGTGTGTGAGGAGTGTTGGTGTAGTTAGAAGTGCAGGATGGAGCCAGCACCTGAGCACTATCAAAAGGACAGCCTGAATGGATTTACTGTTCAGGATTTGATGGGCACAAAGTATTTGTTGTTGCTGCTTTAAAAAAAAAATATTGTTTTTTTCATCTTTCTTTCCAGAAGCAGCAGGAGCCAAACTTGAGACTGTTAATGGATGCTTTCCAGCAGTGCAGGACACACAGTAAGCTATCTGGAAAAGATGTAATGATATAATGATTTATGAAAGTAGGGTTTGTGGGGTTGTTTTTTTTCTGTAGGAAGTGAGAAAAGTAAGTTTTTAAGCACAGCACTTAGTCACCTGAGGAACAAATAAGCCATATTGTTAAATGAAGAGATGAATCCCCTGCTAAGCCTTTGTCCCTGGTCAAGTCCTTCCTCCATCCTGCCCATCCCTTGCCTGGCTCCTTTTCCAGACATTCCCAGACAACTCTTCTCCAGTGCATTAGTCCGGAAACATGCCACTTGCAACTTCAATGAGTAACTCCTTTTTTTCACAGGTATTTTTCCTTTTCTTGTGCTTGAAGATGATGGTGATGATGATTCTAGAATGGAAAGTCCTAAATCACCAAAGAAAAGCCTCCAAGAAAGAACTGGGGGATCACTTTATGGTGGCAACCCAGAAGCCCAGAAGACAACTTCACAAGACAACACTGGTGAGAGAAATGTGTTAGTAAATATGGATCCAGAGTCTTCCTCCATGAATGGTGCTTGTCTTCTGAGACAGCAGATTTGTCCCTCGCCTGTGAATCCTCACGGGCATTGGCAGAGCAGGAAAGCAGCTTTTCTTGCCTTTTGTTCATCAGAGAGAGAGATCAGGGACTTCTACAAGACAGGAATGATTTATTTGTGGCCATTTCTAGTGATATTCAGCACTTCTTTACATGAAGAAGTAAAATGCCACAGAGGAAAAGAATTCACACAGATGCACATGAAATCTGTGTGATGCTAATTTTCTCTCCTGCAGCTCTCAAATTGAGGGGGGTGTGTTATTTTGTATTCAGATTTTTCTCAGCAGTATTCAAGATGCACTGTAGGTGTAAATAAGCAGCATGAAGTCCTGTTGGTTATAAACATGTAGTTTTTTCCACTGTAGCTGAGCACTCAGGATCTACCTGTCACACGTCAGCACCAGCTGAAGAAAAAGACATCAGTGAAGCTGTGGAGAACTCTGGGGTGCAGGTATGTAACCCCAAAGGTTTTGAAGTAGAGTCTGCATGGGTAAATCGTGTTACACACTGAGGTCAAGAACTAAGCAGGGAGTCCTGGAGATGCAGGTTGTGTTACAGTCTGAAGTCAAGTTGGATCCAGTCCTCTTAGGATGGGGTAAAATCCTTGCCATGATGCTGGGTGTTTGGTGCTCTGCTGTTTGGTTTCCAGCTGGTTTGCTTCCATTGGGAGCAGTGTTTTTGCCCTTGTGCTGTGTGGAGAAACAAGGCAGGCAAGGGCATTTTTTTCCTGTGCAAAATGCATCTTCAGGTGAGGAGGTGTCCTGGTTTGAGCCAGGATTAAGCCAATTTTTCTTTTCACTGATTTTTTTTTTCTTCAGTAAGCTTTCTTGTAACTAGCAAGGTGCCCATGGCTTCCTGGGGTGGTGTGAAAACCACAGGATGGCTTTGTTGCATCGCAGCAAGTGAACACATGATTGTGAAGATGCTTTTGTTTGTTTATTCCCTGCTGTTCTTGAAGAACGGGTGCTCTGGTGGATTCCTGTAATAAGCCCCGTATTTCTTTTTAAGCCTTCAGATGGAAAATGCCAGGTTAGAGGCCATAGTCCAGCAGCAGAGCAATAGGATTGAAGGCCTTTGGAGAGACCTGCAAGCCTCTGCCTGGGTGAGCTGCTCCTAAACCTCCCTCTTTGTGAGCTCCTGAGCCTGGGGGTAATTTGAATGTTGTGGTTTCACCTTCGCACTGAGGCAGCAGATGATAAGCACAGTCTGAATGACCAACCCGTGACCGATTTTTCACCAGTGGACTAATTTTCAATCCCTCTGAGTTCCTCTTTGTTTTTGCTGTCTGCAGGTGGATCAGCTTTCTCAGCCTCTGCAGACAGAATCTAAGAAAGACACGGGGACAGAAGCAGAAGCTGGGGTGTCACAAGAAGAGTTCTCCAGCAAGTGTGGAAACCAGGAACAGCTGGAGAAGAGTGAACAGCAGCTGCAAGAAGAGGTGAGTGACACTGGGCATCGTTTGGAGTCTGACAAGTTCAGTCCCAGCCAAGTAGAACAGCATCAACGAGAGGGGCAAGAAGTGAGGCAAGTGCAGGAAGGCAGTGTGTGTTTGCAGGCCAGTGCCTTTCTGGCCTGTGTCTGTGGTCCCTGTGACACACTTGGGTTGTGGTTGTCACTTGTTAGTATTTCTTCTGGGGGTGCTGCTGTGTTAGTGCTGTGCTTGTGTCTTTCCCGCAGGGCAGGGGGAGGAGGGTGATGCTGGGTGAGGGGCTGTTGTGTGTGTGATGTGCCTGCAGGCCCCTGAGCCCAGAGCTTCCCCAGGTGGGCTGACAGTGTGTCCTCTGCTCCAGGAGAAGCTGCTGGATGCGAGCCCAGTTCAGCGACCAAGTGAACTGGCCAGGCCTGGCACCCACGAGGCACTGAACAGAAAGCCAAGTTCAGTGAGAAGCATTCGAGTAGGAAGGAGGATCTACACCTGTGCTGCTAAGGTGAGCACTTTGAAATACTGTTCTCAGCCACTGCTCTGAGTGTCCTCAGCAGGGCTGTGCTTCTGAGCCTGAAGTGACGTCTCATTGGAACTTGAAGACTGTCTGGTCTGATATGTCCAATCAACTGCTGATCACCCAGACCCTCCACAGCTGCGTGTGGCAGGGGGGAAGTCTTGTGGTCGTGAGGGTTGGACACATTTGAAGGAGTGCTCAGATTCCAAAAAACCCCTGACATCTAAATCATGATCTGCGTAGCTACATTCTTTTAGAAGACCCACTGCACGTTTGCACGTGTCGTGGAGCGTGTTCTGAGGACCTTCTGGTCCTTGTGAAGGCTGCAGAAAGTAGGGAAAGTCAGACACTTCACCCTGTGGCTCTCAACAAATTGATAGAAAGTAGCGCTTCCAGATTCCCTTTGATATTTTTAAGAACTACACAGAGATATGATCCAAGGTAACATAAAGATCAACAAAACAATTCACACAATAACATAAAGCCATTCAGCCATACCTCTCAGGAAAGAAAACCAGCTGGGCTAGTTGACCCTTTCCCAAGTCTGGAGAGGAACATAAGCAGTTTCTTTAATTTGTTTTGCTAAGTCTTTTATAATTTGTCCATTTGTATTACTCTCCAAGTTTTGATTCAGATTCTAATATAACATGTTCCCTTCCAGAGTCTGGGGAGAAGTTGGTAAGCTAAATATCCAGGCTTGCTGAGCCCACATTCCCACCAATTACTGAAATTCAAATGTTGCTGATATTTTATTCTAAATGAATAAAGTGTTTCTTGTCCCATGGGTCATGTATTAGTTCATGATCAGTTAGTTGCATCAAGTCTGGTGTTGTAATTGTGATGCATTGTGTCAGCATCAACACTGAAAGCTCTGGTCATTGGTGCTGCCATGATGTTACTGTTCTGTGCTCAGGAATGACCAGTTCCTAATCCACAGTATTAGCAGATCACTCTCTGGGGAGTGGTCAGTCCCCTTTTGAGTGGTCCGTGATACACACCGCTTCTCAGAGCTCCAGAGTGTTACCAACTCAATATCCCGTTTCTAGGAGTGTAACTACATGATATCTATTATTTACAAGGTTTGAAAAACAGTCCTTATGTTAACTAACACAAACAGTCCAGTTAGTGCTAATTTTGTATTGTTTTCCTTCTTTGTCAAGTGCTTTCCCTGTATTTTGCTTGATAGGCACATCTAATATCAAGTTAATTTTACTGATATTGAGTAAACTAACTAAAACGGTTTGTCCTGGGTTAAGTGTGACTTTCTTCCTGTTGATGGAAGTTTCTGAGTCTTTCACCCCAGGCTTGTTAGCAGCCAAGTTCATGGTGGATGGAGTAGAATGGATTTAGCCAGGGACACCCATTTACTCCCCAAGGATTGTTTACTGTCCCTAAGGCTTTTTCAGCCTTTCATCCCATAGGGGATGTTGGGGTTTTTAAATGCTCTTAAGTAACCCCTTTGTCCTTGCCAGAATCCCATTAGCCTGTGGGTAGTAGGGAGTGTGGAGAGTCCATTTAACACCTTCACTCTTGGCCCATTGCTGGACAATGTGTGCAGTCAAGTGAGATCCATTATCAGATGGAACACTTGGTGGCTTAGGTAGTATAGCCAATAGTTTGATCTGAGAAATGTACAGTAGCTTTTGAACATGATTCTGCGTGTGTTCAACCTGAGATAACCTTGACAGCTACAGTGACATAGCATTTTCCTTTTGACTTTCTAAAGGGGCCAATATCATCAATTTGCCAAGCCTCCCACAGTTGTTTATTATCCCTGATGTGAAAATTTTCAGGCATCAGAGGATGGCATCCCAATCTGCTCTTACATTGTTCCCAAGCAGGTATTCTAGTTTTGCACATTTCCTTTGTTACTGGCCATCCTGTGCTTTGGGCTTCTTTATATAGATCATAATTGCCAGAATGTCCCCTTCTGCAGTGCAACCATTCTCAGAGTCTTTTCCATTCATTAGCTTCACCATTGTTAAGTGCTTCTCTTCTTTCTCTTCTATTTATTCTTGCCAGTTTGTCTACCTGATTGTTCCAGGATGCTGCCTCCCTTTTCATGTTGGCCTGATGAGATGGGATCCAGCCCACATGAAAGGGAAGACGATTTTTGGCTATTTCCAGGATTAGTTTCCATTTTTCACATTGCCAACCTGGGACTTGATTGACTTTCCAATCATTCTCTTCCCAAAATGTGATCCGCTCAACACACCCTTTGTATACGGCATATGAATCAGTATGAACGTGAACTGCTTCTTTCATGTCCTTTTCCTTGGCAAACACGTTGTGTACTGCATCTGACTCTCCTGTTTGAGCACTCCCTATCCCTTCAGGAATCATTTGCTCTCCAGTGTTTACCCGAAGAGCCGCAGACCTGAATTTCTGGGTTTACCTTCCCTCCTTGCAGAGGCATCTGTAAACCAGACTTTCTGAAGGGTGGAGGTATATTCTGGTGCATCCTTACTTGGAGATGGATCCTTTGTAGCCAAATCAACATCATTATCATTTTTGTCAATATTGTCTGGAATGTCTAGTGGCTTGTCTGGGCCTTCTCTTGAAAACAAATGACAATAATACTCCTTTTGGGAAGGCCATTTCCGAACTGTTGCTCTTTGTTGCACCCCCTTCTGGGGGTGCTCTGCCTGAGATCATTTGTTTGATGATTCTGAATGGTCCACGTAGGACAAGACTTTGTTTTTTAATGATCTTTTCAATTCTTTCAAGGCAGTGCTTACTGTTAATAAACCTTTCTCTCAAGCAGAGTATCTTTTCTCAGCATCTTTGAAGGTCTGGGAGAAGAATCTGATAGGTCGGACTCCTCCCTCAGGCCCTTTCTGCCCAAGGTGGAAAGACAGACCACTGGTGGCAAATCCTCATTCAGTTGTAATGGGGTCAGTGGGGGGAATGGGTCCTAGAGTTTGGTAAGTCTGTATTTCAAATGATGGTAACTTTAAAGCTTCTTCCTGCATTTGGGTCCACTCCCAGAGCCTGTGTTTTCATAAAAGATCATAGAGTGGTCTGGCTATAATGGCTAGATCAGGGATATGTTTTCTCAAAAGTTGGAGCGTGCCCAGGATTTCTTGTAATTCCTTTTTGGTTTTGGGTACCCTAATTTCCCCTAGTTTGGTCAAAGTGTCTGTTGGAATATTCCATGTTCCCCTCTTCCATCTGATACCCAGAAACTTGGCTTCATTAGAGGGTGGTTGCATTTTCTTGTTGTGGATTTCAATCCTGATAGTATGTAAATGTTTTATGATGTCTTCATCAATTTCTCCAACCTTTTGCTCATCATCCCCATTGATGAGAACGTCACCAATGTATTGGTAGACTTTGACATCCTTGTGTTCCTTAAGAGATGAAATTTGTTCTCATTCAGTAGCAGGGGCATGATGTTGGAGAATGTTCATAAGCTTGTGGCAATTGCGTGAGTGTATCTTGATTTCCTTCCCATGTCAATGCAAATTGATGCCTGTCTTGTTCCTTGGTGGGTACCATAAAAACATACCTTTAGTATCTAGAACAGCCATGATAGGATGTGCTGCTTGTTGGACTTCACCAATGACCTCTGCCATATCAGGCAGAGGAGCAGTTAGTGGAGCTGTATTGGCATTTAGTTTCCAGAAATCTACGGTCAAGCGCCATTTCCCGTTTGGTTTCCTCTCCGGCCAGATTGGAGAATTATAGGGCAAGTGAGTATTAATAACCATACCTTTTGTTTTCAAATCTTCTATGACTTCTGATATGCCTTCTTCAGCTGCTAATGACAGCGGGTTTTGTTTGATATTGGTGATTTTACCCTGTGGAAGACGAGGAGTGCTCTGCAGTAGCCTAACTTCTAGAGTGGGTGTACCAACATTCCAATAATTACCGTGATCATCTCTGCACACTTTTCCTTGCAAAATATCCATTCCCAGTAAATTGTAGGGAATTCAGAATCATAGAATCATAGAACCATTCAGGCTGGAAAAGACCCTTGGGGTCACCGAGTCCAACCATCATCCCTGCTCTACAATGATGTCCCCTAAACCATCTCCACCAACACCACATCCAAACAACCTTAAGCACATGCAGGGCTGGTGACTCAGCCACCTCCCTGGGCAGCCTGTTCCAGTGTCTGACCACTCTTTCTGTGAAAAAATGTCTCCTAATGTCCAGTCTAAACCTGCCCTGTTGCAGCTTGAAGCCATTCCCTCTTGTTCTGTTGCTAATGACCTGTGAAAAGAGAGCAGCACCAACCTCTCTCCAATGACCTTTCAGGTAGTTGTAGAGACTGATGAGGTGTCCCCTCAGCCTCCTCTTCCTCAGACTAAACATTCCCAGCTCCTTCAAGCGTTCTTCATCAGATTGATTCTCTAGGCCCTTCACCAGCTTCGTTGCCCTCCTCTGTCCTCACTCCAGCACCTTGATATCTCTCTTGAATTGAGGTGCCCCAGACTGGTCGCAATACTCCAGGTGTGGCCTCACCAGTGCCGAGGACGGGGACAATCACCTCTCTCCTTCTGCTGGTCACACTATTTCTAGGACAAGGCAGGATGCCATTGGCCTTCTTGGCCACCTGGACACTGCTGGTTCATATTCAGCCACTTGTCTATTAAAACCCCCATGTGCTTTTTGGCCAGACACTTTCCAGCCACACTTCCCCAAGCCTGGAGTGTTGCCTGGGGTTGCTGTGGCCCAAGTGCAGGGCCCAGCACTTGACCTTGTTGAAGCCCAGACCATTAACGTTAGCCCAACGATCCAATCGATCCAAGTCTCTCTGCAGAGCCTCCCTATCCTCATGCAGATCAACACTCCTGCCCAGCTTGGTGCCATCTGCAAACTCACTGATGATACCCTCTATGTCCTTCTCAAGATCATCCATAAAGATGTTAAACAAAAACGGTCCCAACACTGAGCCCTGAGGAGCAGCACTTGTGACCGGCCCCAGCTGGATTGGACTCCAGTGACCACCACTCTCTGGGCCCAGCTGTCCAGCCAGTGCTTGGGCCAACAGATCGTTTGCTCATCCAGGCCACGAGCAGCCCATTTTTTAATGAGAGTTCTATGGGGAACAGTGTCAGATGCTTTTTGGAGGTCCAGACAGACAATATCCACAGGCATTCCCTTCTCCATTAGTTGGTTCGTCATGTCAGAGAAGGTGATCAGGTTCGTCAGGCAGGACCTGCCTTTCATAAACCCCTGCTGACAGGGCCTGATCCCCTGGTTGTCCACTCTATGTCTTCTAATGACACTCAAGATGATCTGCTCTGTGACCTTCCCTGGTACCGAGGTCAGACTGACAGGTCTATAGTTTCCCGGATCCTCCTTTCTGCCTTTCTTATAGATGGGTGTTACATTTGCCACCCTCCAGTCCCTTGGGACTTCCTCAGTTAGCCAGGACTTCAGGTAAGTAATGGAAAGTGGCTTGGCCATCCCATCTGCCAACTCTTTCAGCACCCTTGGATGTAACCCATCCTGTCCCATGTGATGACCTCGTTCTGCATCCCCTCCCTGTCTCCTAGCTCATGTGGCTGGGTACCCATGGAACAGCTAGTTCCACTGCTAAAGGCTGAGGCAAAGTAGGTGTTGAGCACCTCAGCCTTTTCCTCATCCTTTGTTGCTAAGATTCCCTCTGCATCCAAGAAAGGGTGGAGATTTTCTCTTATCCTACTTTTGTGGTTAAAGAGCTTACAGAAACATGTTTTATGATCCCTAAGAGCTGTAGCTAGTTTGAGCTCTAGCTGTGCTTTGGCTCTCCTGATTTTCACCCTGCACAGGTTCACTTAACCTTTATAGACTTCATGAGTGACCTGTCCCCTCTTCAAAAGGTCATAGACTCTCTTTTTGTTCTTAAGGTCCAGGCAAAGGTCGCTATTTGGCCAGGCTGGTCTCCTACCCTGCTTCCTGGTTTTTGGACACACGGAGACAGCCTGCTCCTGTGCCTTTAAGGCTTCTTTCTGGAATTATGTCCAGCCTTCCTGGTCTCCTTTATCCTTCAAGGCACCTCCCAAGGGACTTTGTCAGTCAGTCTTCTGAACAGGTCAAAGTTTGCCCTCCAGAAGTCTAAGGTGGCAGTTTTACTGACCCCTCTCTTTGTTTCTCCAAGGATCAAAACCAGTCATTTCATGATCACTGTGCTCTAGAGGCCTCCAGCCTTTACTTCCCCCACAAGATCTTCCCTGTTGACAAGAAGCAAGTCCAGGAGGGCACCTTCCCTGGTGGGCTCACTTACCAGCTGTGTGAGGATGTTATCCTCCACACATTCCAGGAACCTCATGGCAAGTGACTGGGAGATTTCTCCCAACTGCTTATAGAAAGCTTCATCCACCTCACTGCTTTGGGTGGGAGGTCTATAGCAGACTGGCAGAGCGAGACCAGCTTTGTTGGCCCTTAAGCTCATCCAAACACTCTCAAGCTCGTCATGACTATTCTTGATGTCCAAGCTCTCATAGCATTCTCTAAGACACAAGGCCACTCCACCCCCTCTCCTTCCCTTTCTGTCCCTCCTGAAGAGCTTGTAGCCATCGATTCTCTCACTCCAGTCCATGACTGATTTTTCACCAGTGGACTAATTTGAGATCCCTCTGAGTTCCTCTTTGTTTTTGCTGTCTGCAGGTGGATCAGCTTTCTCAGCCTCTGCAGACAGAATCTAAGAAAGACACGGGGACAGAAGCAGAAGCTGGGGTGTCACAAGAAGAGTTCTCCAGCAAGTGTGGAAACCAAGAGCAGCTGGAGAAGAGCGAACAGCAGCTGCAAGAAGAGGTGAGTGACACTGAGCATCGTTTGGAGTTTGACAAGTTCAGTCCCAGCCAAGTAGAACAGCATCAATGAGAGGGGCAAGAAGTGAGGCAAGTGCAGGAAGGCAGTGTGTGTTTGCAGGCAAGTGCCTTTCTGGCCTGTGTCTGTGGTCCCTGTGACACGCTTGGGTTGTGGTTGTCACTTGTTAGTATTTCTTCTGGGGGTGCTGCTGTGTTAGTGCTGTGCTTGTGTCTTTCCCGCAGGGCAGGGGGAGGAGGGTGATGCTGGGTGAGGGGCTGTTGTGTGTGTGTGATGTGCCTGCAGGCCCCTGAGCCCAGAGCTTCCCCAGGTGGGCTGACAGTGTGTCCTCTGCTCCAGGAGAAGCTGCTGGCTGCGAGCCCAGTTCAGCGTCCAAGTGAACCGGGCAGGCCTGGCACCCACGAGGCACTGAACAGAAAGCCAAGTTCAGTGAGAAGCATTTGAGTAGGAAGGAGGATCTACACCTTTGCTGCTAAGGTGAGCACTTTGAAATACTGTTCTCAGCCACTGCTCAGAGTGTCCTCAGCAGGGTTGTGCTTCTGAGCCTGAAGTGACGTCTCATTGGAACTTCAAGACTGTCTGGTCTGATATGCCTAGTCAACTGCTGATCACCCAGACCCTCCACAGCTGCATGTGGCAGGGGGGAAGTCTTGTGGTCGTGAGGGTTGGACACATTTGAAGGAGTGCTCAGATTCCAAAAAACCCCTGACATCTAAATCATGATCTGCGTAGCTACATTCTTTTAGAAAACCCACTGCACGTTTGCACGTGTCGTGGAGCGTGTTCTGAGGACCTTCTGGTCCTTGTGAAGACTCCAGAAGGTAGGGAATGTGGCTTCTTCTCACACCTCAACTACCACTGCTTGGCTGTGGATTGGTCCTCAACAATGCTCTCGGCCCCCTTCCCCTGCCACCCGGGTAGGGAGGGAGAGAGAGGAAAAGACAGAGACTTGGCTGCATTGAAAACTCAACTACACAGCGTTAATTCAACATCAATGATAAAAGAAAGATATACAATTACATACAAATATGTTCAGAGACTGGCAAAAGCCTCTCTCCTCCCCCCACCCCAGCAACTCCCACAGCATCTCCTGAGCTGGGAACAGTCCCATAAAATCCCAGAACTGCTGGAGGAAGCGGAGGGTGATGAGGGTCAGGAGAGCTGGAGCCTGGGGGTCCACGGGGAGGGAGGGACGGAGTCCTCCCCGGATGCCGGCCACAGGTGGAGGAGAAGGGAAGAAGAAGCAGGAAGGAAGTTGTTTTGTGTGATCTCTGTGCTTCCCCTGAGCTCACGTAGCTCTCTGGAATGGAAGATCTCTGGCCAGTTTTGCTGTCTGTCTCACTCAGCCTCCTCCGGGGGGGTCAGAGATCTCCCTGTAGCATCTGAGCCGGCAGAGTGAAGGTGCGACCTTGAAGCCCCAGCAGGTAGAGAAACATTGCACTGTTGTCAGTGCTGGTTGGAACACCCTGCTGCTAGTTAAAAGAACGCTTCCTGAAGGGGAAATCCAATAAAAACTCAATAAAAGGAAAATTGGCTTCATCCTGGCTCAAACCAGAACACAGTCCTTGACTGAGCTGTGACCGATTTTTGGTGAGTGGATTAATTTGAGATCCCTCTGAGTTCCTCTTTGTTTTTGCTGTCTGCAGGACTATCCGCTTTTTCAGCACCTGAAGAAAAGGTCGAAGAAAGTCAGGTGCACAGAAGCAGAAACTGGGGGGTTCTCCAAGAAGTGTAGGAAACATAAACAGGTGAAGAAGAGCCAGCAGCAGCTGCAAGAAGAGGTGAGTGACACTGAGCATCGTTTGGAGTCCGACAAGTTCAGTCCCAGCCAAGTAGAACAGCATCAACGAGAGGGGCAAGAAGTGAGGCAAGTGCAGGAAGGCAGTCCATGTTTGCAGGCAAGTGCCTTTCTGGCCTGTGTCTGTGGTCCCTGTGACACACTTGGGTTGTGGTTGTCACTTGTTAGTATTTCTTCTGGGGGTGCTGCTGTGTTAGTGCTGTGCTTGTATCTAAATCTAAATAATGATCTGTGTAACTACATTCTTTTAGAAGACCCACTGCATGTTTGCACGTGTCCTTGATCATGTTCTGAGGACCTTCTGGTCATTGTGAAGGCTCCAGAAGCTAGGGACCATGGCTTCTTTTTACACCTAAGCTACTAGTGCTTGGCTGAGGATTGTGCCTGTGTTGGGGTCATCTTTGGGCTAGGCATTCGATTTCCTGCTTTTGTTTTCAGCTCCCTGTGTCTCATTTCCCATGGTGGGGGTCTCTTCTCCCTCTGATTTTGCTGCTGCTTGCAGCTTCTTGAAAACAACGAGAGGTTTTGGGGGTCCTTCCCCATTGTTCTTCCAGCTCTTTCCATTGTTCTCAGTGCTCCCCTCTTGTAGCTGTGCAGGCACAGACTGTTCCAACAAAGTGACACAGGGTGGTTCTCTTGGAGGAGCTCGTGAATTTGGTGGCAGCTGTCCCTTTAGTCCTGGAGAGAGATCCCTTCCCTCCCCTCCCCTCTTCTGCTTTATGGCCCCCTTCTTTGGGCCTTGGAGTTCCTGCCTGCTCTGCTTCTCTGGTGAGGCTCTGCAGAGAGCTTCCTCTCCTGAGGCTCTTGCTGTCTTTGGCCTCTTGAGTACATTGCACAGGGATCTGGTTCTTTTCTTGTCCTGTGTTGCCAGGTGAGCCTGCCCTTTGCCATCCAATCAATGCTTGTTCCCCCAGGCATTCTGTACAAAACTCAGAGCCTCCTGCCGTGCGTGAGCGTGGAATGGGCCTCTGAAGATCATCAAGTCCAGCCCTGCTCAAAGGAGGGTCATCCAGGGCAGGTTGCTCAGGGTTATGTCCAGCCAGGGTTTCTGCATCTCCAAGGATGGACACTCCCCAGCCTTTTCTGGGCAGCGTGTTGCAGAGTTTGACCCTGCTTACAGTTTTAAAACTAACAAATCAAAAAGTGCTGATGTGAAAATGAAATGTTCTCTGTTCTGATTGGCACGTATTCCTCTTGGAATTCTTTTCCTTGGCACCACTGAGAAGAGTCTGGCTCCATCTTCTCTACCCCCTGGCCCCTTCCCCCAGGGATTTCTAGACAGAGCTGAGGTCTCCCTGGGCTTTCTCTGCTCCAGAAAAGAAGCAGTCCCAGCTCTCTCAGCCTCTGCACGGAGCTCACGTGCTCCAAGCCCTTCAGCATCTTCCTGCCCATCTGATGGCTTCTTCCAGAGACTTTGAAGTCAGAGTTGTCAGTGAGAAGAATGGCATTGGCAGCAAGAAGCACCTTCTAGGGGAGAAAGGAAGAAGTGCTCTTTTTGTGTGACCAGCTGATGTGGGTTACACAGTCAAACCCACAGCACCTGCTGTGTAGAAGCTGCTGCTGTTGCAGTCTCTTCTAAGTGCAAAGGTCACAAGAAAGAGTTGTGTCTGTTCTTACATTTTGGTACATGTGTGTCCTGGTATTTGCAATAACCATCAAGAAAACTCTTGGCATCACCTGTAGGGTCTTTTCCAGTTTTCCATCTTAAGGTGGAGAAAATATTGGCTCGTCCTTTTTTCTGTCCCATGGTGTCTGTCAGTCCTGCAGCAGCTGCTGTGGCACCTCCTCTCTCAGGGAGCTGCAGAAGCCTCCATGGAACTGGTCGTTAGGGAAGGCATGTGTGTGTGTGTCTCAGCATGTAGCTGACATTCTGCTTGTGCATTTGGTGACAGACTTTGGCCAGACCTTCCCTGCAGTGACTTCTCTGTGCTTTGGTTCTAGTGCAGCTGGTGAGTTGCAGGTGGGTTTGTGCTGCAGTTGATGTGGCTCAGCAGGGAGAGCTACAGCCTGGCTGGCCAAGAGCTTCTCTTCATTCAAATCAAACCCCAAAGCCAGGTGTCTCCATTTGGGATGAGATGTTTAGATGTTGTCACATTTGAGTGTGGATTTAAAGCTTGTTTTTGAAGTTTACTATGAGGATAACATTGTCTCTTCTGTGTTTAGTTCTAGGTTGTGCAGGATGAAGTATTCTCTGAAGACCTTGACTGAGGTAATGGGTCATGATGTCAGGGGTGCTTGTAAGGGAAAAGGTGAGTGCTCCCAGCTCTTAGAAATCATGGCTTGAAAACTGTCAACTGCCCATGCTCAGCACAGGGTTTTTCTGCTCAGTTTCCGGTTTAGCCTTGACTGTGAAAACTTCCTGCTCACAAAATATTGTGCAGCGTGTTTTGCAGTTGCCTGAAGAAGAAGCCAGGGCAAGGAAAAGTGCCCCATTTCCTGCAGACTTGGCTGAGGCTGAAGGCATCTTTCACTAGAGTTAGTCCTCAGTCACAAACATGAAAGGAGCCCTGGGACAGATTTTTCTAGACTTAGAAGTTTAATATGACAATAATATTAATTGTCTATTCTCTGTTTAATTGAAGGAACCGGGATTCTTCAGTCATTTCTGAGGAAGGAAGGGACTCCTCTCCAGCGGGACACCTCTCCAGCAGGACACCTCTCCAGCAAGACACCTCTCCAGCAGGACACCTTTCCAGTGGGACACCTCTCCAGCAGGACACCTCTCTAGCGGGACACCTCTCCAGCAGGACACCTCTCCGGCAGGACACCTCTCCGGCAGGACACCTCTCCGGCAGGACACCTTTCCAGCAGGACACCTCTCCGGCAGGACACCTCTCCGGCAGGACACCTTTCCATCAGGACACCTCTCCCCAGGACACCTCTCCAGGATCAGCAGGTGCCCCAGGGCTGTGTCCCCCTCCCTGGCCCTCCCTGCCCCCTGGGGTGACAAGCTCTGCAGAGCCCTGGCACGTGGCAGGGGGTCTGGGTGCCCCGGGAGCCACAGCCTGGGCCTGGGCACCCCTGGATCTGCCCCTTCCCAGCCCAGGGATTTCCCTTCAGTTCATCCTTGTGGGTTGATTTCTCACCTCTCTTGAGTTTCTCTCACTGTGATTTTTAATTCTAATCAGAAGAAAAGTCTCTTTTTTAGCAGTCATGTTACACAAATGCAGTTTTAAAAGTGATTACAGAAATGCAATTATAAAATGACAAAAGGTTTTTTTTAATGCTGTTAATGTTTAATTGTGTATTAAGACTTAAAAAACAGAAGAGCGTAAAAAGTGATGGTGCATGAGTGCAGTTGTACAACATATAAATAACAAAATGTAGCATAATGAAATATAACAGTAACAAAACATACACAATACAAGTATAACTTTAAAAAATGCAATGTGTTTTAATAGTATTTTAAGGCACTTAAAAAGCAAAACAGGGTAAAAAGTGATGGTGCACAAGTGCAGTTATACAGCATATAACATAAATAATAAAATGTAGCATAATTAAATATAATAACGAAACATACACAATAACAATAGAACTTGAATAAAAACCACAACATGGCTGTTAAATAGAGACTTTTCTTCTGATTAGAATTAAAATTCACAGTGAGAGAAACTCAAGAGAGGTGAGAAAAGGATGAACTGAAGGGAAATCCCTGGGCTGGAAAGGGGCAGATGCAGGGGTGCCCAGGCCCAGGCTGTGGCTCCCAGGGCACACAGACCCCCTGCCACGTGCCAGGGCTCTGCAGAGCTTGTCACCCCAGGGGGCAGGGAGGGCCAGGGAGGGGGACACAGCCCTGGGGCACCTGCTGATCCGGAGAGGTGTCCTGCTGGAGAGGTGTCCTGCTGGAGAAGTGTCCTGGTGGAGAAGTGTCCTGGTGGACAGGCGTCCTGCCGGAGAGGTGTCCTGCTGGAGAGGTGTCCCAGCACAGAGGTAAGTTGTCATTATCAGGGGTGTTTGTAAGGGAAAAGATGAGTGCTCCCAGCTCTTGGAAGCCATGGCTTGAAAGTTGTCAATTGCCCAGGCTCAGCACAGGGTTTTTCTGCTCAGTTTCCAGATCAGCCTCGAGGATGAAAACGTCCTGCTCACCCAATATTGTGCAGCGTGTTTTGCAGTTGCCTGAAGAAGAAGCCAGGGCAAAGAAAAGTGCCCCATTTCCTGCAGACAGGTACGCCTGGCTGAGGCTGAAGGCATCTTTCACTAGAGTTAGTCCTCAGTCACAAACATGAAAGGAGCCCTGGGACAGATTTTTCTAGACTCCAGCCATCACTTCTCTCCCATGACCATGGTTGCTTTCAGCACCAGCCCATGACAGACACACTCTCTGCTGTTTGCTCTTGATTTCTGCTGTCTCTCAGTCATGGCTGGTGTTTGTAGCTCATGCGGTGCAGCCTGTTCTGAGTCAAGAGAGAAGAATCAGTGACGAAAGAGTGTTCAGGCAAACATCAAGGAGTCGAGGGCTTGTAACACACAGCATCGAACCTGCTCTGATCTGAGGCCAGGTGTCCCCAGAGCAGCTGCCCCTGTTCCATGGTTGTTCTTCCAGAGTCCCCGCTTGGCAGGGACTGGTGCTGGTTCAGAGCAGGCAGCCCCTGAGACACTTTCCTTCTGTTCCTGGATGCTTTTAATCATCCAGAGTGTTCAGCTCCAGGGCTCTTTCCACGGTCTGAGTGCACACAAAGCTGTTGCGTTGCATCCGTGAGCGTTTTGAGCTGACAAGCAAATGTGGGGAAAATGTGTTTGTTCCCAGCCCTTTCCTTGTGATGTTTCCTTGGGAGTTCTTGAATCTCTTTCTGGATTGTAGCCTCTCCAGGTGCCCCTCATGTTTTTCCAGGGACCTATTTGCCCCTGTCAGCTGCCAAAGTAACACCAGGAATCTTGTCTTTTCTCCCCAGCCTCTGCTGGACTTGAAACTGCCCATCCTGGAGCTTCTTCCAATGGAGTTGCATCCTACAAATATGGATGCTGTGAAGAGCCATGGACCCCTCTCCTGAAGCCGCCTTGCCACAAGGGACCATCCCCCCCTGTTCCTGTGATCATCAAGATCTGTTCTGTATATATCTGTATGAAGTTTCTAGATCTGTTCCTCCCCTCATGTGTGACTCCTCTTTCCGTGTTGCAGTAAACCTGTTCCAGTTTGAATTCCCAACCTTTCAGTCTCTCTTCTTTATTCTCCTTTTCTCTTCTCTTGGGAGGGTAACAGAGAGCAGTTCTGCCCTCTGGCTTGTGGTTCACCCTGACCACTAACCCAGGACAGAGGGGATAGTGTTTTCCTGCTGGGGAGCACCCCCCTTTGTTTTTATCCACACAGGCTGTGCTGCCTTCAGCAGCCCCACATCTGAGCTCGTCTGACTGCACTTTTCTAGACGCCTGGGCCTGCCTGATCCACAAATACACCGACAGCCAATGATGCTTTGTTAGGATTTTGAAGGCTCATCCCTTCATATTTTAACAAAGCTTGTGTTAGTCTTCCCCAGGAATCACTGGGGTGGTCATCTGGCCTTGGTTTACATTCTTGTACTTTGTCCTTGTGAGCTCTAATTGCATTTATCAAATCTCTAACCACTGCTTGGCAATGGTTTCTCTCTGTTTGCTGATTGGGATCCCAACTGGGATCTGCCTGAGTCCAGTCAGTCTGATTTCCTCCTGCCTGTTAGGATGGATTTCACATTCTTTTCCAGGGGCTGCAGGTGATGGGTGTTTACATCTAGGTCCCAGGTGACTGGAGGGTGGCTAATGTGACCCCATCTACAGGAAGGGCCAGAAGGAGGATCTGGGGAACTCCAGGCCTGTCAGCCTGACCTCAGGACCAGGGAGGATCATGGAGAGGCTCATCCTGGGGAGCTCTCCTGGCAAGTGCAGGGCAGGCAGGAGATCAGGGCCAGCCAGCAGGGGTTTAGGAAAGGGAGGCCTTGCTTGGCCAACCTGATCTCTTCCTATGACCATGGGGACCTGCCTTTTGGATGAGGGGAAGGCTGAGGACATCATCTCCCTGGACTTGGTGAGGCCTTGGACAGCATCTCCTGGAGAAGCTGGCGAATCATGGCGTGGATGAGTGTTCTCTTCGCTGGGTACAAAACCAGCCGGAGGGCGGCCGGTCACCAGGGGTGTCCCTCAGGGCTCCCTGTGGGGGCCAGTTTTGTCCAGTCTCTCATCACTGATCTGGATGAGGGGATCCAGTGCAGCCTCAGTCCGTTTGCAGACGACACCGAATTGGGTGGGAGTGTCGATCTCCTTGAGGGCAGGAGGGCTCTGCAGAGGGACCTGGGCAGCCTGGATCCATGGGCCGAGGTCAGTTGTGTGAGGGTCAGCCAGGCCAAGTGCTGGGTCCTGCCCTTGGGTCACACCAGCCCCAGGCAGGGGAAGGAAAATAAATCTGGAAGAGTATCAAAAAGATGTTCAGCTTGCAGGGTAGGACAGAGGTGTTTAAAGCTGTGTGAGCAGGAAGAAGAGGATGATACTGACCTGGTGGTTGCCCCCCACCATCGGATGGGCCACTCGGCAGGGTAATCACCAGACCAGGATATGAGGATGGTGGTTCCCCTGAGTTCAGTCCAATAGTTGGAAGAACAAGGGGTAGACAAGAGGAAGCCCTTCAAGCCCCCCCTTTGGCCGCAGTCGGCAAGGAGGGACCTGTTACAGTGAAGGTTCCTTTCTCAATCTCAGATGTAAGTAATTGGAAAATCACTGCTGGGAGCTGTAGGGACAATCTAAATAAGGGGGCAAACGCTTTTGAGATTGTGATTTAGATGCAGGACCCAGATTGGAGAGAGATTGAAGCCATAATGGATGTTTTATTTGATAGCAGGGAATGGGATATGATTTGGAGAGCAGCAAAAACACGTGGAAGCACAAATTGCCTCCAGTGCTTTGCCAGGAATGGTAGAAGCCCATTTCCCATCTGTTGACCCAGGATGGGACCCTAATCTGGGGATCCATTCAGGATCAGGAATGCAATGCCTAAGGCTATTAACACATGTCACTGATACTCCCAACTGAAACCTGATGTGTTGAGGATCATTCTGTGCTCCGAACCGCTCTAATGCAGCAGTTCTCTCTCCCTTTGCCAGGCTCTTGGATGCTCTACATTCCACATCATCTTCTGTTCCTGCTGGGCTCCAACAACTGTCTCTCAACATGGTTTGCTCCCGGAGCAGTGTCCTTGCAGGAGCTGCTGCTCGGATCCTGCTCCAGCAGCCCCGGGCACATGGCTGCCTCCTGGGGAGCAGGACAGGTTTGTCTGTGGGGGCTCCACGCTGGAGCAGTTCAGGAAGGACTGCAGCCCATGGGAAGGACCCACGTGGAGCACTTTGTGAAAGGCTGTATCCAGTGGGAAGGACCCATGCTGGAGAAAGGGAAGAGCATGAAGAGGAAGGAGCAGCAGAGACCAAGTGTTCTGGACTGACCCCCAGCCCCATTCCCCAGCCCTGCGTGCCACTCAGCAGGGGAGGAAACAGGAACAAGTAACGACGGAGTGAAGTGGAGCCTGGGAAGAAGGTGGCGATGGTGGTTGAGATTTCTCTTTGCTTTTCACCATCCCCATCTATTTTACTTGGCAATAAATGAAATTCTCATCTGATAGGACTGTGGCTGTGCCTGCACAAGCCCTGGCAGGTGGCAGCAGGTGCCAGGGGAGGAGGACTTGGCCATGGGCAGTGGCTGCTGCCACACCGCCAGGCCCTGTTGCCAAAACCTCTGCAGGCTCATCACGTTCTGCAACACGTGGTTTTCCTCTTGAAACTTTTTTCTATCCAAATAAAATCGCTGGTGTTGCTCCCCAGGCCCTCTCAGAGATACATACAGGTCATAGCAGTAGAGAGGAAACATTCTGTGCCTTGAGCCTTTCTGGGGCAGAAGCAGGTGGAATTCACTCTTCAGTGGAGGTTGTACGTGCAATGGTGGCAGGAACCAACAGAGTGAGGAAAGTGATGGACTCTGAACCATTTTCTTTCAGAGAGGACCTCTTGGCCCTGTAACAGCTAATTCTGCATATACATCAGCTCTAGGCTCAGTAGATGTTCAAAGAAAAACAGAATGTAAGGAACTAACAGAAAAGGAGTATCAAAAAGGAAAAAAGAGTTATGTATAAATCCACAACATTCTGGCATCTTCAAAATCGTATTGAATTCTTGCCTTAAAACGCTCCTTAAGAATTGAAATAAGTTCAAGAGAATGACACTGAGTGTGACAACAGCATAGTGCTGCTTCTGTAGAAGGACAACTCAAAATAGACTGTGGGACCTCAAGTTGTTGACTGGATATTAGGGGGTGTAACAGCAGCCTGTGAAGCAATAAACGTAATAGAGAACTTTTCCCTATTTCATCTGATTCAAAAAGTCAGTTTCAAACCAGTAAATCTCAGGTTTCAGACAGGCAGAAGACTTATTTGTGCAACACAGATAGATTAAGGATCTTATTTCCAAGATGTTAGAGAGGAGCATAAATAGATTTTAAAAGAGATTTAAAGTCACAGACATATTTCAGCTTGCATTGCAAATGGTACTTTCTTCTGTCCACGCAGCAAGGAGGACATATCTTGATAGTCGTGTCTCATGATCCTAAGCAGGCAGACTCGAAGCCTTTCTGAAGTGCTTAGGTAAGAGCTTCAGATGTAGATATTTCACTCGTGGACAGAAATCACCCGTCCTTACCCAGAACATCAGAAAAGCATCTGTGGGGGTGTCGCGAGCCGGTACCGGGGGCTCCCGGCTGTCAGGATCCTTCTGCGACTGCCCCTCCCGATGTGGAGGGGTTTGTGAATGAGCCCGAGGGTCACACGCGGCGCTGCCTCTCACGGAGGAACGGCCACCGCGGGGCCGTATTTCAGGGGGGGAGTTAGAAAGCACCCCCACCCCACCACGCTCAGAAATTGCCTCTGAAGCCAAGGTTTGCTCCACAAACTGATCGGTTTATTAAGGGTTAACACAAACCCAGGGATGATGTTTAGGGACAATGCAAATGTGAATGGCTACCAGGGATATCAATATGTGTGTAGTGAGAAAGTGTCCTTTAGGGAGGCAATGCAAGAGGTCCTGAGCTTTTGAGGGAGAGGGTTAAGGAGCAAAGGGAGGAGGGAGGAGGGAAGGAAACCCGACGTCAGTCCTGCTGAAGAGGTTGTGCTGTGTGTGCCAGTGTGAGGAGAGGAGTGTGTGTGTGTGAGGTGGTGTCACCCCCAGCCTGTCCCCAGGCTCCGTTCCCAGCGGCAGGGTTGGTCGGTGGCCCCTTCTGGCCAGGCAGGACGGCAGGTCCGTGGTGTCGGAGGGGCAGCCTCTCGGCAGCGGGTGCAGCGGCCGCTGGTTTCCCCTCCAGCGGCAGCAACACGGGGAGGGGGCTCCGGCCCCGACCCCAGGGCTCGGGACCCCGGCACGCTCGGCGCTGAGGCTCAGGCTGGACCCGGGGCAGGCAGGCAGGCAGGGTCCCAGCACCAGTGTCCGCAGCAGGGGGGTGTCCCAGGCAGAAAGCGTCCGAACGGGCCTCAGGGAGGAGGGAAGGGCCCACCTGCTGCCCTTGCCCCTTTGATACCCCCTGACCCACCTGTCCAGTCAGTGTCACTGCCCAGAGCCAACGAGCGTCCATCAGCCCCACGTTAGGGCGGTGACTGCCAGGGGCACAGGGTGGCTTGTCGCCCATCCTTTCTGTCCCGGGCCACAGCTGTTGTTTTGGGTTCCGTTGTCCTTGAGAAGCAAGTCTGTTTTAGTCCCTTAGCTGGGGATAATCAGGAGAGGCCTTTGCTGGCTGAAAAGGCATTTTGTTTAGACTGATGTGGGGAAGAAAAGAACAGTTTCCCACAACAACAAACTAAAGAGACATCAAGTTTATACTCCTGGTTCACCAAACAGTCAGAGGAAACACTAAGACAAGTTCAATATATTTCCTGGAGAGATCGGGCCTTACCCCCTCAGACAGGAGGGGCAGGACTTTATAGGACTATACCATTATCTGTAACCTATGCTTTAGCTTGTGATTTAGAAAAGGACAATATTGTGATCCTCCAATACCAACTCACATTCCATGTGTTAAACACCCAAAGTTGAACCATTTAGGATGGGTTATGTGTAAATATCAAATATGTCACCAATATTGGTCATGTATTTCATATAAACGAAGGCCCAGTTCTGAGAATACCAGAGAATTGGGAAGTATTTGAACGAAATTGGAATATGACTCTAAATTATTGTAGGCAAAAATTTGGAGGACAACTAGTTTAAATTAAGGGCAAAACCAACATACAAATTGGAAGGAGCTAACCCGAAAACCCTGCGAGTGGTCAGAAAAAGCCACCCCTTAAGATTAAAGACAGGCAAGAGGGCAAGACCGGGTAGGGAACCGGTGGTGCGGCTTAAAAGGTCTGCCAAGGGCTGCAACCCCTTCGGGCTGTGACCGCCGACCACTATGGCCCTTACCGGACCTCTGCTAGTCCTGTTTGGGTGAGTTCTTTAGCCCTAACTACAGTGACCAACTGCACTCAATGTGTAGTTACTACTAAACGGGGACGGGTAAGCTCTCAAACCTTGGTGTATCATACTATGACTGTAAAGGTCAAAAATTAGGACACTGTATTCATAACGAGACCCAGTATGCTTTATGCAAAGAAGGAAACAGGACTATATGCTATGACCCAAAAGAACTCCCCTATCAATATTGGGTGGAGATTAGAACAAATGACCGGAATAGGAGATTGATAGGATCAAGTAAGGTGATTGTGAATCTGACTACACCTGTCTGAGTGTCTTTTGATGCATGTGACACTATTGATGATGACCCATACACTAATTGCGGGAACATGGGTTGAAGGAAATATTATAGTCAGAGTGAAAAATATGTATGTGTTAAACCTAAGTCGTCACTACCCATCAACTGCTATCACAGTGAGGTGGAAGAGACTGCCAGAAGCTGTTGCTATTGTGCTGCCGGGTGGAGTTGTGCCTGTTGGAGTACAGCTCCTAGCTGGAGATGGCCTCGACAAGGTAAAGGTACCGGATTAGAGGCAGAAATAGCAAAAGGAATAATCCACTCCAATTGTACAGCTCATTCTTGTAACCCTGTTAATCTAACTATTTGGAATCCAGAAAAATGGAAACAACAAGAGGTGAAAATTGGAATACTGATTTATGGACCTGGAGAAGATCCAGGTGCTGTTTTACAGATAACAATTAAAGAAAAATCTAGAGAGTCAATACAACACCGGTTATTGTTTCACTCCTTTTATCATGAACTAGAAACAGGAGTAAAATATGAAATTCCCACCGTAGCCAAAAATCTATTTGTAAATCTTGCTGAAAACATTGCTAAATCATTAAATGTAACCAATTGCTCTGTTTGTGGTGGAACAAATCAAGGAGAACGATGGCCATGGGAGGCTATGGAAAGCAATATAAGTGATCCAAACAGATGGAGAACAGTAGAAAAGGGAAACAGGAAACAACAATGGGTACTTCAAACAAGTATCATTGGAAGAAGTTGTTGGCAAAATTTAAGGAATGATGGAAAACAAGTAGGTGACCTGGAATGTGAAGGAGGTTACTTGTGGAATGAAACTCAAAAGGATTGGGACCAGTGGGGAAGCCCACTAGAGATGAATGGTCAATCTAAGGATTGGACCAATGGAACGAATATACCAAATGGTTGGTCAACTCCTGAAGGACATTATTGGATTTGTGGCAAATTAGCTTATGCATTTTTGCCAAGAAACTGGACAGGATCCTGTGTGTTAGGAACTATAAGACCCAGTTTTTTCCTGTTACCCATAAATCGGGGTGAACAGCTGGGAGTCCAAGTTTATGCAGAAGCCGATGAGTTAAGAAAAAACCGCTATGGGCGAAATTTACAAATTGGGAATTGGAAAGATAATGAATGGCCACCTGAGAGAATCATTGCCTATTATGATCCAGCCACATGGGCCGAGGACGGGTCATGGGGTTACAGGGCCCCAATATACATGCTTAATCGGATAATAAGGTTACAAGCTGTAGTAGAAACAGTTGTAAACAAAACTGGGGAGGCACTAGGATTAATCACCAAGCAAAATACTAAAATGAGAACTGCGTTGTATCAGAACCGTTTAGCTTTGGATTACTTGTTAGCACAGGAGGGGGGAGTTTGTGGAAAATTCAATCTTAGTAATTGTTGCTTAGAAACTGATGATGAAAGAAAGGCTGGAAATGAACTTGTAAAAGAAATGAAAAAGATTGCACACGTTCCGGTTCAAACTTGTAACGGAATTAACTTAGGAGGATTTTCTTGGGAAAAATTGATGGGAGAAAACTGGTTGACCAAAATTGGAATAATTATATTCGGATTATGTGTTAATATTTCAATGTTTGACACCTTGTTTCATCGGGCTCATACATTCAATCATTCAAGGGATGCAAATATCTGCACTACCCATTGACTTGGAACCAGGAAAAGAGGAGACACATTCTCTAATGATATTGAATACAAAGGGAGATTGGGAACTGATGCCAATTCAGCAGACATTAGCACGATTGGAAACAAAACCACGATTCAATACCATAAAAGGAGAAAATGGGGGATTGTGAGATGTGTTTACCTGATTCGTGTTAAAATGGAAAATGTGTTCACCTGATTCATGGAAAACCACAGGGTGAAGAATAATCCCTTATAGAACAATGTTAGAGTCATAGCATGAAGAATAAACCTTTGTATATAGTATCTTGGCTTGTGCTGCCTGTTTTGTATAATGTAACAAAATATGTATCTTCTGCTTGGAGTACTGCTCTTGTATTGTGCACCTTCTGCTTGCATTGCATGGGATTTTTGTATCATGTAGCAAACAACTTAATGTTATTTTTTAGCATAGACCGGCTTTGTTGAAAAACAATGAGAATAGTATAAAACAGATTCCTGTAAATCATTAACATAAGCTGACCCTTTTCTTGAAATAGTAATGCATATGTATTAGTCAAAAAGGATAAAAACTGAGAGATGAAACTGTTTGGGGCACGTCTTGGTGGAGCAGAGACTCCCGGCGCGCCCAGCGCTGTTTGCTGCTTCCGTTCCCTTAATAAATTACTGATTTGGATAAAGATCCCACTTGGGAACAAGTCATTTATCACAGGAGGAGCACTCTGTGAGAGCCTCTTTAAGATGGGCTGAGTGCATGGCAGCTCCTCAGGGCTTTCTGGTGTGTCCCTCTTATCATAGATCTGGTGAGAGGCCAGTGCTGGGGAGGGTGGTTGTTCTGGCTGCTGAGTGACAATGGCCCTGGGGCAGCTTTCCTGGGCTGCCCAGTGAAGACAGAGCAGAGCCTGCCCTGCTGGTTGCTCCTGCCTGTCCCAGGAGCCTGGCTGGGCCAGGAACACGCCGCTGTGCACCCACCCTGCACACTCACACACTGGAGCTGTTCCCTGCTGCTTTCCTCTCGGGGACTCTGCCCAGCCCAGCTCTTCCCCAGCTCTCCCAGCTCCACCTCTCCCTGCAGCCCAGTCTGGGCAGGCCCTGCAGAATGAAAGGAGGAAATGGAGCTCAGGGGCAGGGACTCTCCATCTGGCAGGCTCAGCAGATCAGCAGCTCAGGAAGTGACAGCCCCAGGGCCAGTCCTGCTCCCTCCCTCCAACCTCCCATCTCTCTCCTCCAGGCTCCTCCTGGCCTCCCCAGAGCTCAGAGTGAGTCCAGAGGAGGCCACAGAAATGATCCCAGGGCTGGAGCAGCTCTGCTCTGCAGACAGTCTGAGAGAGCTGAGGTTGATCAACCTGGAGAAGAGAAGGCTCCAGAGAGACCTTAGAGCACCTTCCCGGGGGCTCCAGGAAGGCTGGAGAGGGACTTTATTTCAGGGCCATGCAGTGACAGAATGAGAAGGGAAGAGTTTCAAACTGAAAAAAGAGATTGGGATTACATTTGAGGAAGAAATTCTTTCCTGTGAGGGTGGTGAGACACTGGTGCAGGTTTCCCAGAGAAGCTGTTGCTGCCCCAATCCTGGAAGTGTTCAAGGCCAGATGTGATGGAGCTTGGAGAAACATAATGTAAGTGAAAGGTGTTGCTGTCCATGCAGGACAATAGAACTAGATGACCTTCAAGGTCCCTTCCACCCCAACCCACTCCATGACTCTGTGCAATGCAGGTCAGTGGCAGTGTCTCTCTGGCTGGCATGCTCAGGAGATCCTGGTGCCAGGCAGCCTGCAACCCTGGGAAAGTGGGAAGGGAACAGCTTGGATATGCCCAAGTGCTGGTGCTCCCTGGCAATGCTGTTGTGCAGCCCTTACCCTGCCCCTCTGCACAGACGCTCTGAGAAGGTCTCCAAGGAAGGATCTCTGAGTGGCTGGAAGGTCTGGATTCTGTTTAAACACACAGAGAGCACGGCTCCTGATTTACACAGTCTCTGGGTCAGACACAAGCTGGACAGACACAGAATTAGAAAGGGCACATGTACTGACATTCCTTTCTGGACAACATTAGAGAAAGAAACACAGAGCAAATAAAACCCCATAAAGTTGATAAGCTAACCCCAGAAAAACTAGCAAAGATGGACAGGACATATAATGAGATACATCAGCAGTGATTTGCACAAGAAGACAACCAGGTGAGCATTTATGAAAACCCTCCAGTCACCAGTTTCCGCACAGCATCCTGGAGCTGCTGGTTCCTCATGCTGTAGATGAGGGGGTTCACTGCTGGAGGCACCACTGAGTACAGAACTGCCAGCACCAGGTCCAGGGATGGGGAGGAGATGGAGGGGGGCTTCAGGTAGGCAAACATGCCAGTGATCACAAGCAGGGAGACCACGGCCAGGTGAGGGAGGCAGGTGGAAAAGGCTTTGTGCCTTCCCTGCTGAGAGGGGATCCTCAGCACAGCCCTGAAGATCTGCACATAGGACACCACCATGAAGACAAAACAGCCAAAGAATAAAAAGGCACCAACCACAAGAAGCCCAACTTCCCTGAGGTAGGAGTGTGAGCAGGAGAGCTTGAGGATCTGGGGGATTTCACAGAAGAACTGTCCCAGGACATTGCCCTGGCAGAGGGGCAGTGAAAATGTACTGGCTGTGTGCAGCAGAGCATTGAGAAACCCAGAGGCCCAGGCAGCTGCTGCCATGTGGACACAAGCTCTGCTGCCCAGGAGGGTCCCGTAGTGCAGGGGTCTGCAGATGGCCACGTAGCGGTCATAGCACATGATGGTGAGAAGGGACCACTCTGCTGAGGGGAAGAAGACAAAGAGCAAGAGCTGTGCAGCACATGCTGAGTAGGAGATGGCCCTGGTGTCCCAGAGGGAATTGGCCATGGCTTTGGGGAGGGTGGTGGAGATGCAGCCCAGGTCGAGGAGGGAGAGGTTGAGCAGGAAGAAGTACATGGGGGTGTGGAGGTGGTGGTCCCAGGCGATGGTGGTGATGATGAGGCCGTTGCCCAGGAGGGCAGCCAGGTAGATGCCCAGGAAGAGCCAGAAGTGCAGGAGCTGCAGCTCCCGCCTGTCTGCGAATGCCAGGAGGAGGAACTGGCTGATGGAGCTGCTGTTGGACATCTGCTGCCTCTGGGCATGGAGACCTCTCCATGGAAGAAAAGACAGGGAGGATTTAGAGCAGAAAAAATATCTCCTTAATTGCTTTTAGAGACACAGAAACTGCCTCTTTGTCTTTCACAAATTCTTTTAGAAGGTCCTTTTCTGTACAGTCTGGTTGTTGCTGAAGTTTGATCCCCGAGGGACCTGTGAGCTCTGGAGGAGTCAGTCCTGCCCTGCAGCAAGAGGTTGAAAGGAAGAGGGGCTGACCTCAGACTAAATCCATCAGAGATATCAAAGAACTTTTCAGCATTTCTCCTTCAGACTCACCTAATTTTAAGTCTTCTGCTCTAGTTTCCCCACCACACCTGAGGAACGTTTTTAAGGCAGAAGCCTTGGCCTTTCCACTGCTCTCCAAGGGAAACCTTCAAGGTGCTGAGAAGCAGAGGGACTGTGCCTTAGTGCAGAGTGAGGACAGCTGCTCTGTCCATCAGTCTTGCTCTCAGCTGCCCTGAGCTGGCACCTCTTCCAGCTGCAGGACCATCACACACAGATGTTCTCCTGAGGAGAAACTGAACATGGCTGAGAGCAGAGCAGTCAGATTGTGCAGTGCAGCTCTCCCAGCCCCTCAGCCCATCTCATTCTCCCTGAGCAGGATCTCAGCTCTGCCCTCCCAGCCAGGGACACACAGGGCTCACTGCAGCTGCCCACAGACAGACCAGGAGCAGCATTTCCATGGCCTTGCCATGGACATGTCTTCTCCATGGGGCTCCCAGAAAACACAGAGGTGCCCCAGGAGAGCTGTGCCCTTCTGGAGGGCAGCGTGCCACTCAGCAGGACCCTGCAGGGGAAGAGCCCAGTATCCCAAAGATGGGGTATCCTGACAGGAGGGTCAGCTCAGCCCCAGCCCCACACCCTGCAGTCCTCACAGCCCCAGGTATCAGGCCATTGGGATGCTTTTCCTCCATGGACACAATGGCAGGACAGGACACCCAGCAGCAGTGTCTGAGCTGCACCCAAATCATCACCCCCCACCCCAAGGAGAAGAAGGAGAAGAACAAGGGCAGCAGGGGCAGGAGGGGAACATGCCAAAGTGCTGCTGCTGAGAGAGTTGGGACAGGGACACAAGGTCAGAGACTTGAGCATTTCTGCTCTGGGGTGCTGGGGTGTCTGGGAAGGGAACTCAGGACTAAGTCTCCATGATATGAAGGGCTGGGAGTTCTACCGAGGGGGAGAGGAGAGCAGGGGGTTGCTCTTGGGAAGGCATCAGCCCTGCAGGGATGGCAGGAAGGTGTCCAGATCCCCCTTCCCATGACTTGCAGGCAGCAGCTCCCTCTCCCTCCCTGCCCATGTCTCTGCTGCCTGGAGCTGTCTCTGCCGGGAGCTGCTTCTCTGTCTCCATGTGCCCTCCTTAGCAGGGCTCCCAGAGCCCATCCCACCCGCCGGGTGCTCAGCTCTGCCTGGAAGACACCCCTTGTAGCAGGGACCTGCCAGGGGCAGCTCTGGGTGTGCAGGGGCTCAGCAGCAGCTCAGACAAGTCCCCACTAGCTCTGGGGTCTCAGTGTCTTCTCCAGAGTGGAAAGCTCAATTCTCATCCCCCACTGCTCACCCAGCTCACCAAGAGTACAGAACTCAAAGCACAGACTCCTTTTCTCCCAGATAAATGCTGCCTCTCTGTGCTGCTTCAGAAGGACCCTCTGCAAATGCCCTGGGGGTGATCTAGAGCTGTGAGCAGTCCTGACCCACACAGCACCCTCTCAGAGGCAGAAGGACCCATTCTTGCCCTGCTAGGGATGACTAATTCCGCACAGAGCTTCTCCCCACAGTCCTTGAGGAACTCCCCGGGCAGGCTGAGAGCTGCCCCTGGCAGGCAGCACAGCCCCTGCCCCAGCACACAGCCCCTCAGCTGCAGGACCCTGCTCTGACAACAGCCCTGGGCACCCCTGCCTGCACCCCTGCCTGCACCAAGATCCAAAATGGCACAACCAGAGCCACCCACACCAAAGCCCTGATACACTTCACACACCCCATAAGCTGTGGCTGTGCCAGCTGCAGGAGATGCCTCCAGGAACTGCACCCACCTTGCCCTGCACCCACAGACTCACCGTGCCAAGGGCTGCACAGATATCTCCTCCACTCAGCTCTCACTCCCCCCCAGTCCTGAGCACCTTTAAGCTCTCTCTGCCTTGCCCATCTCCCTCAGACCACCTGGCATTGTCCTTCTCCCTGCTGGGCCAAGCAGAGGAGCTGCTCCTGGGCAGAGCTGTCTCTCTGCAGCACTGCCCACTTGCCAGCAGCTCCCTCCATCCCAGGAGCCCAGCTCAGAACCTTAATGAGCCCTCTGGTGGCTTTGCTGCTGAGCCCATGAAGCTGAGACAGGGAGAGGAAGCTGATGAAACCTCTGCAGAAGTCAGAGCCCAAGTGCAAAGTTTCTGTCAGTGCTGATGGGTCCCAGAGAGGGACACGAGTGAGGAAGCGTCCCCAGGGTGTGGGTAGAGCAGGAAAGAGGAGGCAGGGATGGCAGGTGGGAAGAGGAAGGTGAAGGTGGCTCTGGTGCTGAGTGACCCTGGGTGTGTTTCATGACCGCAGAGGACCAAGCCCTGTCCCCCTTCACCAAAGGTGCCAGCCCTGACCCCCAGCCCCTTGGAAGGGAGATCCTGCCCCTCACTCACCCCTCAGAGCTCTCCACGGGGCATCCACAGGTGAGGTGTGGTGTCCCCCATGGTGGGAGGTTGCAGTGTCACCCTCAAATGATGGGGGGAAGTTCGGAGGGGCCCCAGGGGTCTCTGAGGGGTTCCAGTGGCTCTAAGGGGTCCCGGGGAGTTCTGGAGTTGCAGGGTCCTCTGAGGTGTTGCAGGGCGTTCTGGGTGGGTCCTTGAGAGTTCTTGGAGGCTCTATCTCTTGGGTGAGATACATAGGAGGAGCACTGAGGGATTCCTGCCATCAGAACTGGAATTTTCAGCATTCAGCAATGACTTTAGAGCCTGGGCTAAAGATTCAGCCCCACGTGGGGCACCAATAATTGCTGTCACGGTTTGACTCAGGATGGGAATGGAAATGGCCTTTGTCTAGACAGTCTGCACCTGGAAGGACAGCTTTAGAAAGGGCCATTGTCTCATGACCACCAGGCAAAATTTTGTGCTGAGGCTCTGGACTTGGTTTCTTCCCTGTCCCTTCTTGGTGTAGCCAGGAGGTGTTGCACAGTTTTCCTACAGTTGGTGTTGCTCATCCTCCCACCCACCCCCAAGAAGAGTCCTGACCCACAAGTGAGGGGTAGGATCTGCCTTCCTATTGCCTTGGCCTCACTGCTTCATAGAATAAATAAAGACACTAAGAATTCTTAGCTTCAGAGCCACCTGCACAGGGACTTTGCCTCCCTGCAATCACAGCCTCCAATTACCTGCTGTAACGAGTCCCTGGGGAGGCTTTGTCAGCAATAGCCCTCAGTGGGGCCAATCACTGCTTCAAGGTACTTTCAGTTTTGCTTCTGGCTTCTCAAAACCAACCATGCATTGATTCATCCATCTCTCAGCACCTGGGGCTCATGGACTCAGCACCAAATACACTGTGAGGCTCATTAAAATTCAACAACCCTAACGAGCTGTGGCTTTTCCTGTCATGATCTTCAGGTCCTCAAGACTTGAACAGCTAATTGGAGTCTCTTCATTATGTAGTTAAGGAGGAATCTTTCATTATGTGCCTAATGAAAATGTCTTGGTTTTCCTTCTTTGAAAGGCTCTCTTTTGTGGCTTCTCACCTTAGAGGAGAGATAAAGGCAACTCAGTAGAAGATGAGAAATGAAAAACTAACAATGAGCTAAAGCCAAATAAATCATTTGTCAGACTTGTTCTAAAATTCATGTTAAACAAATGCAAGTAAAATATATAAATATTGTTGTTGCTTCACCTCAGTTTCAGAGCTGTATTTTCCTTCATAACTGCTTTAAAAATATTTGAAACATTCTACTTTTTAAGTGATATCTGTATTGTAGATATTTTGTGATGTTATACTTCATTCTGCTGTATTTCATGATGTTGTATTTTTCTCTTAGATGTTGTATAATTGCATTTGCTTTGCACACATTTTAAAACTCTTTTTTTATTAAATATCTTAAAACAGTATTTAAAATATAATAAATTGTTAAAAAAGACACCCTAGAACAATATCACTTGGAAAATGCTTCTATCAGTTCTTCTCTCAAATGAAAATCATCCAAAACACCCGTTGAAATAAACCCCATTTTTATGAGGTACTGTCTGAAATCTTCCTCCTGAACTACATGATGAAAATGCTCCCAATGAGCTGTAAGGGTCTTGAAGACCTGAAGAGACAGGGAGACAAAAGGCTCCTCAGGGCTCTCTGCATTTTAATGACTCCCAGGGTGTGTTTGGTGCTGAGTCCATGATCCTCAGGTGCTGAGGGAAGACTGAACAAAGTGCTCAGGAAGCCAGAAGCAAAACTGAAAGTGCCTTGAAGCAGTGATTGGCCCCACTGAGGGCTATTGCTGACAAAGCCTCCCCAGGGACTCGTTACAGCAGGTAATTGGAGGCCACTGTAAAAGTAATTAAAAAAACAGTAAAACAACAAAAAAAAACTTGTTAGGGCTTTGTAATACTTGCTTGTTAGGATGAGGATGATCTAGCTCGTTAGGGCTAATGACATGAACCTCAGATACTGAGAGAAGCCTGAACAAAAGGAAGGACCCTGAAGCACTCAGGGGTCCCCCTGAGCCTGACAAAGCCTCCCCAGGGCCTCGCTAGAGCAGATCATGGGAGGCCATGAGTGCAGGGAGGCAAAGGCCCTGGGCAGGTGCCTGTCCTGCTGAGAAACCCTTTGCTTTGTTGGAGGGAGCAGAAAGGCCAGGCCCTGGGAAGGCAGATCCTGTCCCTCTCACAGGGCTCAGGGCTCTTCCTGGGGGCAGTGGGGGCTGAGGGGGAGCAATGACAAGGGAAAGGAAATTCTGTGACACCTCCCAGCTTCCCCAGGAAGGAGCAAGGATGAAACAGAGCCCAGAGCCTCAAAATATAATTGCTGCTGGTGGGGCTTGGTGCCCAAGGCAGCTGTCATGGCCAAGAGGACAAAGCCCTCAGTTCTACTGAGCCCTTTGGCCCTGCCAGAGCCCTTGGCCATCTCTACTGCAGACTGTCTTTCAGTGTCTGTGCCTGCAGCAGCCTGGAGACATCCATCTGATTTTCTCATCTAGACCTCACCCTGGCATTTCTGCACCTTCACTGATGTCTTTCTGCTCTCCCTGCTTGTTCACTTAAACAGAGCCAGGGGCTGATCCAGAACCTTCTCCAGTTGACCTGTTGCACCACAAGGCTACACTTCAAGTGATACCTCTTCTTCTTCACCTCCAGTCTGAACCTTCCAAGCTGCACTTAGTGCAGCTTTTCTTCTCTTCCCACTACCAAGAAAAGCTGCATCATCTCTGGAACCTCCATTCAAGCAGTTCCAGGCTACTGCTGTAGTGCCATGAGCCTCCACTTCTCCTCACTAAGAAGCCCAGGTCCCTCAGCCTGTTTGGGTTTGTGCTGAGACCAATGTTGGTAACACAGGGATGTCTGAGTTGCTGCCAACAATGCTGACATGAAGCCAAGGACTAGCCCACCTTCTCACACTGCCCCTGTCCTGCCAGCTGCTGCTCTGCAAGGAGCTGGAGGAGGCAGAGCCAGGACAGCTGACCCAGAGTGGCCACTGGGATGTTCCATGTGATGTCATGTTAGTACTGAAGCTGGGGGGAGTTATCCAGGGGAGTGTGATGGCTGCTCAGGAACTCACTGAGCATCAGTCTGTGGGTGGGAGTGGTTGCATCACAATTTGTTTCCCTCCTGTTTTGTTTCTAATCTCTTTTCTTTTACAGTTTGGTTTTGGATTTTTTATTCTTTTTGGTCATACAAATGTATAATATTTTTAATATTAGGATTAGGATTATATTTTGTTTGAATCATTAAGAAATTCTCAACTCAACCCACAGAAGATCTTTTCTTTTTCCCCCAGCTCTCCTTCCTGTCCCACTGGGAGGAGGCCACGTGAGCGAGGGGCTGTGTCTTGCTGAGTTGCTGGCTGGGGTTAAACCTGAACAGTCCTTTTGATTTGTGGTGCCAACGTGGGGCTGGAAGGGTTCAGAGAAGGACAGCTCTGATCAGAGCATGGTAAAATAAACCAGTTATAATTGTTCACTATATTGGTTTCACAGTCACTGGGCACCATGTTGGTTGCTTTGCTCTCTGAGTTGTTATGAGAGCTGTGGGATGTCACACCTTCCATGCTTCTGGAGGTGCTGGTGGTCACCTCTGGAGCCTGGCTCAAGGGCATCACTGGGCTGGGCTGTGTGACCCTGATGGTGAGACTGACCTGGGATCCAGAGTCAGCACTGCTGTCACCTCTGTCCTTCAGCTGCAACCTCCTGGAGACTGTTAACAATGATGTTGCCTTTCGTGAAAGGCGTGAGGACCTGGTTCAAGAACGGCACGGCGGCCAACCCCAGGCCGCTCGGTCCATCAGCTCACAGACACCAATGTGGTGGATGGCAAATGGCGTTTATTAGTGTTTACCGCGGTGTTTATATGAGTTAGGTCTGTGGTGTCACTTCCGTCTGCTTACATCGTGAACTAAGTGCTATTGGCTATTAGGAGAGGGGCCTTATCTTTCCGTACAGCGCGAAATCTTCTGGCCGCCGGACCCTAACTACCCACACACCCATTATGACGTCACCCACTATGACGTCACGGATTATGACGACATCCATTATGCCATCACCCAGTATGACATCACCAGTTATTATGTCGTCCATTATGACGTCACCCATTATGACGTCATCCATTATGACATCTTCCATTATGACATCATCCATTATGACACCAACCATTATGACATCACCAACTATTACATCACCAACTATGACGTCACCCTTTACGACATCATCCATTATGACGTCACCCATTATGACATCACCCATTATGATGACACTTATTATGATATCATCCATTATGATGTCATCCATTGTGATGTCATCCATTATGACGTCACCCATTAAGACGTCACCCATTATGATATCACCAAGTATGACGTCACTGATTATGACTTCATCTATTATGATGTCACCGATTATGACATCACCAATCATTACATCATCTATTAGGACAGCTTCCATTATGACATCACGCATTATGATGTCATTCATTATAACATCACCAGCTGTGACGTCACCCATTATTACGTCACCCATTATGACGTCGCCCATTATGACATCATCCATTATGTCATCACCAACTATGACATCACCCTTGATGATGTCACCAACTATGACATTACCCTTTATGACATCATCCATTATGACGTCACCCATTATGATATCACCAATTATGATGTCATCCATTATGATGTCACCCATTATTACATCATCCATTATGACATCATCCATTATGATGTCACCAACTATGACGTCACTCATTATGACATCACCCCTTCAGATGTCACCCATTATGACATCATCCATTATGTCATTACCACGTATGACATCACCCATTATGACATCACCAATCATGACATCACCTCTTATGACATCACCAGCTCTGACGTCACCCATTATGATGTCACCCATGATGAAAGAACCCATTATGATGTCACCAATTATGATACCTTCAATTATGATGTAATCCATTATGATGTCTTCCATTATGACATCACCCACTATGATGACACCCATTATGATATCATCCATTATGATGTCATCCATTGTGATGTCATCCATTATGACGTCACCTATTATGACATCACCCATTATGACACCACCAACTCTGACGTCAACCATTATGACGTCACCAACTATGACCTCACCCACTATGACCTCACCCATTGTGATGTCACCCCTTATGACATCATCCATTATAACGTTACCTATTATGACATTGTTCATTATGACTACACCAATTATTATACCTTCAATTATGATGTCATCCATTATGATGTCTTCCATTATGACATCACCAACTATGACGTCACCCTTTATGACATCATCCATTAAGATGTCACCCATTATGACATCACCAATTATGACGACACCCATTATGATATCATCCTTTATGATGTCATCCATTATGACATCACCTATTATGACGTCACCCATTATGACGACACCAAGCATGACAGCACCCATTATGACATCATCTATTATGACATCTTCCATTATGACATTACCCATTTTGATGTCATTCATTATGACGTCATTGATTATGATGTCACGAACTATGACGCCACCCTTTATGACGCCACCGACTGTGACGTCACCAATCATGACATCACCAACTATGACGTCAACCATTATTACGTCATCCATTATGACATCATCCATTATGACATCACCCATTCTGATGTCACCCATTATGTTGTCATTCATTAAGACATCACCAATTATGACATAATCCGTTATGACATCACCCATTATGACACCAATTATGATGTCATCCATTATGATGTCGTCCATTATGACGTCACCCATTATGAAGTCACCGATGGAAGGGAACTTGTCCATTTCAATCAGCTGGGATCCATGATCTTATTGCTGTTGGATCTTTTAGCCTCTTTGGCTCTCCATTCATCAATCAGATCTTAAGGGAAAGAGCATGAAAGGGCAGGTTAAAACACATGATCCTCACTGGAGAATTATCCAAGGTACAACAGCACACAGCCAAGTCCACAAGCCTGAAGGTGACCAGCCTCCTAACTGCTCAACATGACAAAAATAACATTTCCTCTGCAGAGCTTTCTCCAGGCCCTTCCAATCCCACTGATCAGCTGCTTTTAGCAACCAAGTGAAGTCTCAGGGAGGGAAGAACAAAAGAGAGGTGCCATACTGGGGGACTTATAAACCACTTCTCTCATGTCTAAACAGGGTACAAACAGGACTCATTCAAGATTCCATTGATTCAGTTCACTTCTATGTCAACCATTTGCCCAATAAAGGGCAGGCATGAGGAGGAGCACAATGGGAATATTGATCCATGTCCCCTAAAAAGCCACTTAGACCGAGCAAAGTTATTTGTTACACGTGAGAAAAGGAAAGTCAGTGCACCATATTCTTCACTACTGAAGACTCACCTTGGATGTTCACATCATATTTGATCAGTTACTGCATTTGAAAACTACAGTGTTCCCCCTCGGCTAGAACCAAAAGACTGGAAAGTCCAGCACAACACAAAGGAAATACTGATGTCAATGAGTTCATCTGAATTAAACAGCTAAATACAAGGAAACAAAAAAAAATATGCAGAAATAGCCACCACAAATCTTACCTGTCTTTTCAGGACCAGGTGTTTTCCCTTCCAGTACTTGAGCATCTGAAGTGCCTGCAAGGTGCTAACAATGTCAACAGGATGCACTGCAGTCTCCTGGCTGATTTCTGCAAACCAGCAGCACTTTATGTTAGAACAGACACAGATTCCCCTGCAATAGCCTGTAATTGTTAGTTGTCACCTCCAAGTTTCAGGCAACTCCTTTGGAAGGGATGCACACAAAATGCCCTGCACATGCTGAGGAGGTACCTGCTCTGGCTGTCTGACTTGCAGCCTTTCACCCTTCAGAACTACCCTGACATGTCTGGGAGATGCTGCACACTCCTTGGTGCCATCATCATAGAAATACTATTAAAGAAGTTCAAATAGTCTCAACGTTTTCCCACAGCATCAGAAAGCCTCTCAGTGGAGCCATTTTCCTATTTAAAATTCAAGTTTTAATTAGAAAATTAAATTATTCTAATCTACAGAGGGATAAAGTCTGAATATTTTAAATGTATTTTTTTTAAAGAATAAGCCATTATCTAGTTTTAAACTCTTCAAGCTGACTTATCTTTAGTGGTGGCAGGACTGGAAAGCAGCCATACCCAATTATAGGAATATTCCTCCAGCTCTGCTGCTACACAAACATCTCCATGAGTGAAGCACGACCTGCCCCATCTTTAAGGAAGATGAATGAATGAGATGCAGGGGGATGTTCCTGAACCCACTCACTGCAAACCTTTTCCCTGGGAAGCATACCTTGGATAGAAATCTCTTTTCCTTGGAAAGTATGCAGGTAACGAAGAAGAACTTCCTTCCAGTAGCTCCTGTAGCTGATGAGCCCTAAATCAGACAGAGGACGTTCTGGAGAGCCAACTTTTTCTTCTACTTTAGAAAGCAAATAGCCTGCAAAGGAAAAAAAAAACCCAACATTTATCCTTCCTAAACTACTCTCTCCTGACTGCTACCCTCTTTAGCACACAGAGAAAGCAGCTAGAATGAAACCTGCTCAGCCACAACCGTAGATATATTAGATTTATCATGCCTCCAGGATTTCTCTCTCCATACTTACTGAAGTCAATGAGCATCTTGCCATAACCTTGCCTCATGTACTGGGGCATTGCCAGGATACAAGAAACATTGTAGTTGAGAAAAGAATTATTCTGGTAAAAACAAGGGGAGAGAGAGGAGAGATTAACAGGTCTTGATCTGTACAAACAATGGGGATATCATCACCCCAGCCGACTGAACAAGCCTGTGCAACTGATACAATACAAGGTGAAAGGAGCAACAGCAGAAAAACCTGCCTAACAACAAGTCACACAATCATCCTTCAGCTACCAACCTGGCTTAGTGCCTTGCTTAATTAGCCATTACATTGGGTGTTTGGTGCACAACTTTAAGCCTAGGATAGCTGGCCATGGAGTTGTGCCTGGGTGTGTATGGATGTTCAACTAACCTTGGAGAAATAACTGATCCGGTGACAGCCAGTGTTGTCAGCTTCTGTCATGACATAGAAGAGGAAGGGTTCAACATCATAATACAGTGTTTTATGGTCCAAGAAAAGTTTTGCCAGCAGGCACAGGTTTTGACAGTAGATCTAGAAGCAGAAGGAGAGTAGAATACATCTGTTTATTACAGTGGGACACCCCAAGAGTGGACAAAAACATGGCAAATGACAAGAAAATTCTGAATTATCTGAGAAATGAGGTACAGTCTTTCACACAAAGCAGCTAGGCCAGGAAACAATTCCATTTGTGATGAAACTTGATAAGCCCAGCTTCCTTAAGGGTGGGAATTGACATCTGTGATATCAATCTCTTAACTCCCCAGATACCACATCTGTGGTATCTGATACCACTCGGTGAAGGAAGCAGAAGGTTGGATCTCTGCTTGCTTGCACTGTACTGTGTTAATCCTCTGCTTCAAGGTTATCTCTGGTCACTTGAAAAGCCTCCTCCCAGCTTCCTGCAGTGCAAAATTTAGCATTTGCATTTGTTTCTTTGTTCCTTCCTCTGAAGCCTCCCAAGAGCAGACACAACCAGAGGCAGGACACACAGGGTGCTGCTGCCCAGCACTGAATGTGCAGCTGCAGATCCATGTTCTGCCCTTCAACTCAGGGCTAAGAAGGTCACCCTCACCAACAGGAGGCTGGTTCACACACTAACCCCGAGCTGTCCAAGTATCCACAGGGAATGGGAGGTGGGCAGCACAACCCACTGAGGCTGAGCACAGAAATCTTCCCCCTACCCTGCAGTACAGGATCTTGACACACATGTCCAAGCACTGTATGAGCCAAGAGGTGGAACTGCTGGAGCACACCGTGGCTGAGGAATAACCACAAGGAAAACACAGACAAAACTGCAAGTGTGGACAGATCAGACTCTAGTCTTTCTACAACTAGAGGGAGAAAGGGCCACTTGTGTCCTGCTTCTCTACAGGAAAGGAGTGCCCAGCACATCTGGAAGCCACTCCAGACTGGCCTGAGGATGGCAGTTCCTTACCTTGTTCTTCTTCCCATCCACTTCAAACACTGAGATGGAGCCTTTCCGGTAGATTTCATCACCCGGTGGGTGTTTCCAAACACATTTTGCCTATGACAGGAAAACAACGACAGGGGGACGGCGTTTTCAGGGTGGAAAAAATTTACCAGCTCCTGGATATACCAGGAAACACACGGGTCTCCTAAAGCGGAGATAACACCAGGAATGTTTTCAGTGGAGATGCTGATAGCAGGTGTAAGGCAGGGGGATCAGCTCTGCCCCAGCCCTCACCATGTGCCTGCGAAGTATTGTCTGGCTCTTCCTGTACTTGAGGCAGAATTCACACATGTAGAGACGGCCCAGGCGAGCATACTCCTCTGGGTAGGGGGAGTGGTACCAGGTGTCCAGCTCGTAGCGGCCAAACGCGGTGGTTTTAATCATGTTGCTGCCTTCTGTGATCTGGCCCTGGAGCTGCAGCTTTTCCTGGGAATGGGAAAAATGGAGGACTATTTAAAAAAAAAAACAACAACAACCAAACAAAAAAAAAACAACAAGGGAGGTTGGTGGGAAGGTCGTATTTGTTTCCCTCAAGGAAAAGGATTTACTTCAAGTCTTCTAAATTCACAGAATCCCAGACTGGTTTGGGTTGGAAGGGACCTTCAAGATCATCTAGATCCAACCCCCCTGCATGGGCAGGGACACCTCCCACCAGCCCAGGCTGCTCCAAGCCCCATCCAACCTGCCCTTCAACACTGCCAGGGATGGGGCAGCCACAGCTTCCCTGGGCAGCCTGGGCCAGGGTCTCACCACCCTCAGAGTAAACAGTTTCCTCCTCATGTATCACCTAAATCTTCCCTCCTCCAGTTTTAATCCATCCTCCCTTGTCCTCTTACTACAATGACTGTAAAAAGTCATCTTTCAATGTGACCATGTCTAACAGTCCCTCTCACAGACCTCTCCTTGATCAGCCTCAGTCTGAGCCCTGTCCACAAGCAGTAGTTACTGACATCAGGAAATGTCACAAAAATCAGTGCTTGGCAGCATGCCAACACTAGGGACATCCTCTTCTTGTCACGGAAGCAATGGAAGCTCCTTGCCACTTCAAGCTTATTTCCTAATTTGCAGGAAGAGGATACAGCCTAATGCTCTGCCTCAGATATCCCAGATGCAATTGCTACTGGTAAGCATCAAAGTGCCTTTTGGTTCATCTCTGGAGGTGGAAGGTGGCTTTGCAAAGCACCTACAGAAGCCTCAGCCTCCACTCCACAGTCACTGGCTACTGTCAGGATGGGTTCTGTTGCCAACACTCCTTAGCCATCCTTTCAGCAGCTGAGGCTGTCTTTTCTTTCACTGAAAATAAACACCTGCTACATGGGACTGTTACTAATTATTCCTCCATTCTCACTGCAAAAGCTTCACTCCAGCTGTGTGCTTTCAGCACTCCAATGTTACCCCTACAGCAGCTTTGCTGACTTGGCTGGGCTGGAGCTGCCCTTCTTGCAAACTCTGATTTTACCTGAACAACACCACCCAGGAAGCCTTCACATTCCTAACAAAGACCTTTGCTATCAGGTATAATAGGAGTCAGAAGTCTCACCACGTCCTCAGATGCCCGTGCTTGTGCTCTCCGGAAAAGCTCCAAGTCATACTCACTGGTCAGGTTTTCAAGGAGAGGTTCCCTAGTGTTGCCATAGGTTTGTCTGTGCTCCTGGAGCAATAAAATAACAGGAGATTTTGCTGCCACGATGCTACCAAGCTGTTGGATCTTGCAGCTTTTTTTAGCTGAGAATGTTATAGGATGGCTGGGAAAGCCAAACTCCTGCTTAGTTGTCTCATTCCAGACAGGAGGGCATTCCAAGAATTGAAACAAGAGCTAATGAGGGCACCAGCTTTGGGTGTGCCAGACATAACCAAGCCCTTCTGGCTGTTCTCATATGAAAAGCAAGGGGTGGCTTTGGGAATTCTAGCCCAGAAGCTGGGTCCCTATAAGCGAGCAGTAGCATACATCTCCAAACAACTGGATACAGTTAGTAAAGGATGGCCAGGATGCCTTCGGGCAGTGGCTGCAGTTGTTCTGAATATTCAAGAAGCCTGGAAGTTCACTTTGGGACAAAAGATGGTTGTGCATACTTCCCATGCAGTAACCTCTGTTCTGGAACAAAAAGGGGGGGAATTTGCTCTCACCATCAAGGTTCCTGAAGTACCAAGCGGTCCTAATGGAACAAGGTGATGTTGAAATGACTACATCTGCCATCATTAATCCTGCTTCTTTTCTGAGTGATAAGCAGGAAATGGAAGCCATCACACATGACTGCATAGAGACTATAGAGACAGTGTATGCAAGCAGCTCTGACTTGAAGGAGGAACCACTGGAGGAAGCTGAATACACTTGGTACACCGACGGGAGCAGTTTTGTAAAAGATGAGTCCGCATGGCAGGATATGCTGTAACCACCAGGGATCGAGTGGTGGAAGCAAAGTCCCTCCCTAAGGATACATCTGCACAGCGAGCTGAAATAATTGCTCTAGTGAGAGCACTGGAGCTTGCTAAAGGTCTAAGAGTGAATATCTGGACAAATTCAAGACATGGCTTTGGTGTAGATCAAGCTCATGGAGCTATTTGGAAGGAATAAGGAATTTTGACGACCCTAGGAAAACACATCAAGCATGCTGACATGATTCTGAGACTTTTGGAGACTGTACAATTGCCTTCAGCCGTTGCTATTACGCACTGCAAAGGACACCAGAAAGGTAACACTGCCCAGGAGGTGGGAAATAAATTGGCAGACTATGAAAAAAAAAAAGGGCGGCGGAACAAGGTGAGGTATTAAGTCTGATTTCCTGAGAAAACTTTGACACTACCTGATTCAGTTAATTATGATGAAAGGGATCTTAAATTAATCAAAGATGTGGAAGCAGAGATTGAATCAACAGGTTGGGCAAAATTGAGAGATAACAGAATAGTGGTTCCTTTCAGGGTGTTATGGAAACTGGTAAACACAGAGCATGACAAGACACACTGGGGAACTGGAGCTTTGTACAATTCTCTCAAAAAAAAATAGTAGCCAGGAATCAAACTGTGAAGAGTATGGTTGATAGATGTGAAATCTGTTTAAAAAAAAATAATAATAAAAACAAAATCCAAAGGTGGAGAATCAAATAAAATTTGGAAGTATTGATAAAGGGAATGTTCCAGGCCAAAACTGGCAGATTTTTCAGAATTCCCTAGAAAGGGCAGGGATATTCAGGCCATTTCAGGATGGCCTGAAGCCTTCCCCTGTAGAATCAACAAGGCCTGAGAAGTCACAAAAATTTTATTGAAAGAAATTATTCCTAGGGTTGGAGTGCCAGAGGTGATCTCCTCTGATAGGGCAACACACATTGTGTCACAAGTGGTTCAGCAAGTTAGTAAATTCTTAGAAATTAATTGGAAATTGTGCACAGCTTACCACCTGCAAACAAGTGGGCAAGTGGAAAAGACTAATCATTTGATAAATACATTTAGGGTGGGATCAAGCCCTCCCTATTGAACTAACAATCCGTAGTTTAAGAATATGGAATGACTACCCTGTTTGTAGGGTGTCTCAGGAATATAACCCATTTAACCTGGCACGGACAAACATACTTATTTTTGCATATACAGAGGAAAAGCTGGCAATGTTTTGGCACTATGAAAGCTTGAACATAAGTCACGCAAGCTTATCCTGGGGGAAATTAAATGAGATATTGAACCAGTCTCAAGAACTTTGAGAGCATTTAAGGAAGCAGAATAAAACCTTGGCTGAGTCTATCATTAAAACAGTAATAGCCAAAGACAAACTTATTGATCTGTCTAGTCAAATTGAATCTGAAACTGCCCATCATAGGTGGGATATCTTGTCAGCATAATCATTCTCTGCAGAAAGAAACTGGGATGTTTTAATTCACCCACTTTTGATACTATTGGTGTTTGTGATTATACTGACAGTCATTAATTGCCTTTTATGGTATAAGCTAAAGAAACTGACTTTAAGAATTTGGGCCTTGCCTAAAGTAATGAAATATAATGATCTAGAATCTTTGTAAAGGAATTTACAAAGTTTAAAGAAAAGGGGGGATTGATACATCATAGAATATTTGTTAGTAAATTCAATAGAAATATAGCCTCATAAAATTTTACTAAAGTAATGAATTTGCTATACTAAGGGTTGCTTTTAAAACAAGGTGCTTTGTGAAACTATCAGTCAACTATGCCAAGCATCCTGTAGGTTGTGATAACATCAAGTCTTCTAAGACCCTGGCAGCCTACAGACACACTGATGTGGATTCTGACCCACCTGGGCAATCGACCAGCAGGAGACTGGAGACAGGACCAGGACAGAGACAGGACAAAGACGACAAAGGACTAGAATCAACAGAGACCCCCACAGGAGACCCTCGAGCAGGCATAATTACAAAGATAGCCAATTCCAGGAAATAAAATGACTATGTAAAAGAATTCTGGGGACTCATTGACATGGAACTGAAGATGCATGTTTTTGGTGTATATTAGTCAGGGTGTTTCACTGGCTCCTTGGAGCACTCATGGTGGAGAATCCCCAGTGCTGCCCAGCACTGCAATAAGGAATGCTGGGGACCTGCCAGCAGTGGCTGATGGGGCAGGGATGCAGGACATGATGGGGCTGCAGCTCTGCAGAGCAGCAGCTGACTCCAGGCAGAGGGAGGCTCCATCACCCTGCCCTGCCCCCACCCATGTCCTCCTTGGCACCCACCTGCTTGGATCTGACATGGAGCTGCACAGACTGCACCAGGGAGAAATGCCACTTCTCACCCTGCTGCTGAAGCTGCCTCTCCTCCAGGATGTCCTGCTGCTGGAGCAGGGTGGCTCTGCTGGGCTGCTCCAGGCTCTGCTCTCTGCAGGCCCCACGGCTCCTCTGCTGCACCTCCAGCTGCACCAGCTGGACAGGCAGATGTTCCCCAGCAGCTCCAGGACCCTGGTCCCCATGCAGACCCATCACAGCGGTGTCCGGGCAACAGGCCCTGCATCACAGAGGCCTGGGGGTGGCTGTGGAGACACCCACCCCTCACCTGCTGGGACCAGCTGGACCCACCTGCACGGCCCTCAGGTTCCCCAGCAGCAGGGAAGGCGCCCGGCGCGGCCAGGAGCTGCTCCCCTTCCTGCACACAGCGACCTCCTGCCCTTGGGGCGGGAAACCCGCACCTGGAAAAGGGCTCCACAGGAGCAGCTCCTCCTCCTCCCAGCAAGCAGCTCCTCCTCCTCCCAGCAAGCAGGAATCCAGCCGGATTAGAGACTTCAGGGCTAAACTGGCCAAACTCAGATGGTGCTGAAGAGTAGAACCTGTTCCTGCTGGTCACAAGTGCTGTGTTGAACTGGGCTGTGTCTCCCGCAGAGCCCAAGCAGCAGGATTCACTGGTACATCAGCCAGCCTGTCAGCATGAGGAACAACAGGACCCAGCTCAGCACAGACCACGAGCCTTCCTCCCAGAGACCCCTGCCCACAGCCCCGAGAGGCAGTGCACATGGGGAGGGGTGTAGCTTGATGTTAATGAGTGCGGGGAAATGATTTAAATATCATCATGAATTCAGGGAATCACTCTGTATAATCCCGCCCCCCTCTCAGACAAGAAACACACGTGTATGTTTAAGTGCACAAACGCGTGTTGCCCTTCCCTGCCGGGCTGTGTCTGCAGGACTGATCCCCAGCCCAAGCAAGAACCCGCTTTAGAGCTGCTCAGGGCTTCGCCGCCATTGGGCGGGAGGGCTGTCAGTCTGTGCCCTGAGGAGCTGCGGGCTGTGATTGGCCGCCAGGGGTCCGGCTCCCGCCCTCCCTGAGGCGCCGCTGCCTGTGATTGGCTGCCCGGGGCTGCCCTGGGCAGGCGGCAGGAGGAGGCGGGAGCGGCAGGAGTCACCACCAGCTCCTCTCCGGGCTGAGACGCCCCAGGTCTCTCCGCCTTTCCTGGAGAAGAAGCTCCGTCAGCTCCTGGCGCCTCCTGACTGACCCCCCTGCCCTTCGAGCTCCTGTCCGGGAGCGGGAGAGGCCTGGGGGGTGTCCTTGGTGCGGGCAGGAGGGTTTGGGGGGCACGGGTCTGGGCTGGGAGGCAGTGGGAGAGCCTGGAGGGCAGGCCTGGGCTGCACTGGAGGGTCTGCACGGGCTGGGTTCCAACCCTCCCTCTCTCTCTGCAGAAGGTCCCTGAGCTGCGGCTGCTCCAGGAGCTCTGCTGCAGCCAGGAGGGCTCTGCTGGAGGCCTGCACAGCAGCAGCAGGTGGGAGATGGCACCAGGGCCTGGGGAAGGAGACCTGGGTCCCCCTGCCCCTGGGCTGGTCCTGCCCTCAGCAGCTGGACATGCTGTGAACAGGCCTGTGCCTGGAGAGCTGGGAGGTGGGTGGGCACCAGGAAGCTCCACAGACGGGGGGTCCATCCGGTCCCCCCGCTCGTCGCTGGCCTGCAAGGAGCCCTCCCATGGCTGATGGGCCATGGCTGGGGGAGAAGACATGTCCCAGCTGGGAAGCAACGGGGAGGCAGGGAGTTCTCTCCTCCAGGAGCTTTGCTTTCTCTGAAAAGCCAGGTCCCAGGT